>NC_053028.1:617357030-617543361 GCF_003073215.2 Triticum urartu
GGGGGGGGGGGGGGGGGGGGGGGGGGGGGTTAAATAAGATGACCCTTGGGCTCCGGAAACCCAAGGGAAAAAGAGGCTAGGTGGAAAAAGGTAAAACCAAGGTTGGGCATTGCTGGAGAAGTTTTATCCAAGGCGATTTGTCAAGGGGTTCCCATTATTACCCAACCGCGTAAGGAACGCAAAATCCGGGAACATAACACCGATATGACGGAAACTAGGGTGGCAAGATGTCACACCCTGATTTTCATGCCACAACACTTAAGCTAATAAATCATGATAAAATGTAGTTTTAAAAAAACTTTTGCATTATTTAGCTTTTATTTGTATTTGGTTTTCTCTCTGTGTTTTTCAAGTGCTCTTTAAACTCAACACAACTCCACCTTCTATACTTAATCTCCTTGCCCCAAACTTCTGCCCAATGATCATGCCATGTGTATAGAGCAATATAGTATTTTCTTACAAAAATAATTTGGCCAAAAAGTATTTTCAAAAATTAGTTTTCCAAAAAACCCTGAATTAAGATTTGTGCTGCAAGTACTTAATTCAGGGCAGTAAAAATCTTTCCAAAAATATTTTTGACTCCTATTAGATATAGGATACCCAGAAACCACAAAAATATAATTTTAAAAGTTATTTTCTTATTTTATTTAAAAGCTTTTTCTTAAGGCCAGAAATGGTCTTTAATAGGAAAAAATTATTTTAATGTTTCAAAAATATTTGAGAAAATTTAGGGAAACTCAATGGACATATATTGTCCATATATAAGAGTTTCAACACATGGTCATGTTCAAAATATTGGACAAAACCCCCAAAACCCTTCCTGTTCAGAACCAAATTTGAACAACTCTACATTGGCAACTTTCTCCTTTTGATCTCAACTTTTGTGGACATGTTCATAACCTCAAATGATGACACTACACCAAGTGGTGCATCAAGGAGAATAGATTTGCATGACTAAATCTTGGTAAAGCCATTTTTGCTAATTTCTAGGGTTTGC
This sequence comes from Triticum urartu, assembly GCF_003073215.2. Taxonomy (NCBI): domain Eukaryota; kingdom Viridiplantae; phylum Streptophyta; class Magnoliopsida; order Poales; family Poaceae; genus Triticum; species Triticum urartu. The sequence goes on from NC_053028.1 coordinate 617,358,028, forward strand.
CAAAGTTACATTGGCAACTTTTCCCAAATGAGCTCAAATTTGGTGGCACACCCTATTTCTAAGGGCCCGTTCGGATCTCATCTAGCTTCATGAAATAGCCAACTTCATGAGAAGCCAGCTGCCGCCAGCTTCTGGCCGGATTCTAATGCGTTCGCCCCACCACCAGCTCCTCCTCTCCGTCGTCATGGGCTGGCAGCCCAGGAAGCGAGTTTGTGGCCCAGTTTGGTTGCTTGTAACGAGGAAAACTGTTTGAGCGAAAGAAAACGGTTCGCACCGAGGCACTTCGGAAGGGCATTTCCCAGTAATTACCAGCAACTTCTCTTCCTCCTTTACGTGAAGCTACACTTCCGCTGCTCCACGGATTTACACTGCGTGCCACTCGGTCTCCTGGAGCGGGATTCTCGGAGGTGAACCGTTCGGGTCGCTTCTCACTGGCTTCTCGGGAAGCTGGATCGTGGATGAGACCCGAACGGGCCCTAAGTGTCTTTCCATCCTGTTAAGTATCATGGCAATTGGAGTTCATTTGCTTCCCAAACCATTATCAAACACCTTCTGACATTTTGCAAAAACCACTGTTTTGACCCCTTCTACTATTCTTGGAGGGCTCAAATTTTTACCACACCCCCTTCTAGTCATATTTTACCTCCAATAAGTTTTCCTAGTCCATAGCTCAATTATTGGAGGGGTAAAACCCCACTTCCTCTCTCTGGACATCCACTTCCTCTCTCTCCCTCACCCTCTCTCCTCTCCTACTGGCTCTCCAGGGCATCCAATGCCCCTCCCCACTTGTTTACTTCTCCCTAGCACTACCAGACATGAGTGGGCACGCCCCTGCCCTTTAAACAATGCCATGGCAGCCAAAGGCACGCTCTGGAGCGTGCTACAGTGCGCTCCCGCACTGTAGCCGCCCCCTTCCAACCATCTCCGGCCACCTCGGGCCTCCCCAGCACGCCCAACGATGCACCTTGGCGTCCACAGCACGGCACGCTGTCGTCCCCCTCCTCCTTCTCCCTCCTTTTGCCCCAGCTCGCACGCGCGCCGGCCGCCCGAGCGCACCAGTGAGCACGCTCACACGCGCGATGCTCTGGCCCTTCCCCGCTCCCCCTCTTCTCCCCCTGGGCGTAGTCCACCCCCACGAACGCCTTAGACACGGCGCATCACCACCCCGAGGCCCGTAGCGACGAGCACGAGCTCGCCGGCGCACGAGCCCACAGTGAGCTGAGGCCTTCGCCATATAAAGCCGCCCCGGGCCTCCATCTGGATCCTCATCGCCCCCTCTTCCTCCCAGAAGCCCCTTGACCCATCCAACCCTCCTCCCGATCCCTCCGTCGCTCCCCACGGCCAAAGCCGAGCCGCCGGACTTCGCTTAAATTCGTGCCAACCCGAGCCCCTCCTCTCCACCTCATCGTCTCATAACATCGCCTCCGCCATCATTCATATCCCCCCCGCTCCATTTCTTCCTCTCCGCGGCTGCAACGCCATGCCCCAATCTTGCCGCCGCCTCCATCTGCCGCGGGTGATGCACCGGCCGCATCCGACCGCCCTAGCAGTCGTGGCGCACCTTGGCGGATGCGCCACGCTCTCCTGAAGCCGCCGGTGTGCCGGGCATCGCCGGAGGTGGCCTGTGCTGCCGGAGCCCATGCCCGCAAGCGTTCGGCCCTACCTCTCCTGCCCCGCGTCTGTTCGAGCGGGAGGTGGGGGACGAACCCGACATGGGGGCCCCGCGCGTCAGCGGCACAGTGGGGCGGGCCCATGAGTTAAGTGGACACGGGCTCTGCCTGCTGACGCCTTCGCTCGGGGAAGGCGTATTTCCCCCGAGTACGCCTTCGACGTGGCCCTCCCCGCGCGCAGCTGAGCCACTGGGCCGGCCCGCTGCCTATCCCTCGCCCAGTGCGCAGGATAAGGGTGAAACCCTTCCCCTTTTTCCTTTTTCTTTTTTCTGTAAACTTGTAAAATCCATAAACAATTCGGATGATATCCAAATTTAATGATTCAAATTTCTAGTAGTTCCTAAAATCATGCCCTATCACATGGTGCTTTTTGCACATTTTTCTAGCACATTTCCCTTCACACATATTAAATAAATCCTATTTTCTTATTTCTGTGCTGAACTTTAGAAAATCACAGAGAGCCCATTTTTGATCCAAATTCCATGATTCAAAATCCTAAATGTCTATAAGTTCAAAACTTAGTTTTTGAACATTTTTACTAATACTTTCTGTATCACCTCAAATAATGGTCTATTTCTTCATATTTATCAACTTTGCAAATTCATAGGAAATTCATTTGAACTCCAAATCCAGTGAAACCAATTCCTAGATGCTTCTAAAATCATCATTTGTTAAATGGGTGCCTTCTCTCATTTTTCAAAATAATTCTTCTGTACACTTCTTGCAAATCCATAAACCCCTTGATTCTTTGATATAAAAATGTTTAGAAATATCCATTGATCCAATTCCAATGAAATCACTTTGGTCATTCCTCACATGACCAGAGGTATCCTAGAAAAGTCAAATCAATATTTTTGGAGCACTTTTATTTCTGCCTTGTTGTGTTGCTTATTGTGGTTGTTTTCGGCGATAGTTGACGAAGTAGACGAAATGCTCGGAGTTGGATCAGAGATATTTGAAGACTTCGAAGACCTTGTTGAAACAGGCAAGCAGCCCTTTGACCATGTCTATGAAACCCTTTTTATGCATTTCATATAGCACCTTATTATTGTTGCATCGGAATCTTGATGAGAGGGTAGCCACTTGATGGGTTGCCTTCATTTCCTCCTTGTTGATACTTGCATTGTGCATGACCCTACCTCCTTATGAGGGTTATGCCGGTGGGAATAGATAGGATGCTAAGTAGTGCTACGCAAAAGGGACGGGTGTATGCATGGTGATGGAGGCAAAGTATTTTCAAAGGACTTTTCGAAAACCCCGTCGGGTGCCACTTATGCCCGAGGGAGATGATGAGTTGGGTAACCACTTGATGACGAAGTGGTGTACCGAGGCAAGTGTGTGTGTTGTTTTCGGAAACGGATTAGATTTAAGATTTGTCGACTGTCCCAACCTTACATGCGCAACCACTCTACCCTTGTATGGGAAAGGGCATTATTGATTACCTAGGCCGATACTAGCTTGGAGCCCGCATTACTAGTGACGGGGGAGAGTTGGTGCTCTCTCTCGGGACGGGGTCGTGCCAGGTAGGGCGGCCAAGAACATTTTTATGGGGCACCGGACACACCGTTGGTACCCCGTGCCAGTGGTATGTGATGAATATAGGAGCGAGGCTCCACAATTTTAAGTTGTGAAATGTTGGGCACGGGGATTACTACCAATCGAGTGGACTCCATGTTAGTGTCATCTAGGGAAAGATAGTGATCGGGTGCTTACCCCAGGTACTTGAGGTACCGCGGGTCGTGGATGACACGGAAGTTCCCCGGATCTAGTGGGTAAAGTGTGCAACCTCTGCAGAGTGTAAAACTATTCGAATAGCCGTGTCCACGGTCAAGGACAGTTGGGCGGTGCTGCTTAAACTACGTCCACATGTTTTCAAACCAGTGTGTGTGGGAAGAATTACTTGGGTCAAGTCAGAGGACTTGACATGATTGAGTTGGGTTGGTGCCCACTCCCTTATGTTGATACCACTACTTGGGTCAAGTCGAAGGACTTGACATGATTGAGTTGGGTTGGTTCCCACTCTTTTTATGTTGGTATCTATAACCTGTCCTCATGGTTACTTGAATTCTCCTGATGCATGTCTTACGAGTTGTTGAACATGTCATTGCACTCAAAAACTAGCTTTCTGCAAAAATTTACCTATATCATGCATTGTTGTATCTTGAACCAAAACATGGGTTGCTTGCGAGTACATTCAAAGTACTCATTGGCTTGCCACTGGTTATTTTATTGGCCAGGCATGAAAGAACAGGATAAGATGAAGAATACTTCGGTGGCGAGCATGCGAGCTAGAACGCTTCCCAGTCAGAATGCCTGTAGGGTTAAGGCAGATGGCATGGGTCCAAGTCATCGACGAAGATTTCCGCTGCGATGTTATACTCAAGACTTGACCATAACGGTCCTACTTGTGTAATACGGTATGTATGGATGTAAGACTCTTGTTATTCAGCTTTTGTGTGTTCAGTGAGCATTGATCTCTGGGATCACTGTACACGTGCATTCGGTGATCATGACTTATGAGTCGGGGTCCCCACACAAGAGTGGAACAAAACACTAGGCAAAAGGCCGAGCCTTCCACCCTTTACCAAGTATATAGATGCATTAAGATAACAAGATCATATAATGATATCCCAACAAAAAAATAATGTTCCAACAAGGAACGATCTCCAATCTTCACCTGCAACTAGCAACGCTATAAGAGGGGCTGAGCAAAGCGGTAACATAGCCAATCAACGGTTTTCTAGGACATGGTGGGTTAGACGTTTGACATGGCAATTCGGGAGGCATGATAAGCAAGTGGTAGGCATCATAGCATAGGCATAGCAAAAGAGCGAGCATCTAGCAAAGCAAAGATAGAAGTGATTTCGAGGGTATGATCATCTTGCTTGCAAAGTTGTCAGAGTTGATTGGATCCTCGAAAACAAACTCAACGGGCTCCTCGTTAGCGAACTCGTCTCCCGGCTCTACCCAAACAAGACAAACAAGCAAAAAGGACACAATCAACCACGTGCAAAGCTCAAACAACATGATGCAAACATGGTATGCTATGCGGGATGTGATATGTGATGCATATGCAAGATTTGACAAGGGACGAATGAATCTGGCCTCAACATGGAAATCCAAGTGTGCCACTGTAAAGGTGAGGTGATTTCGGTTGAAATCGATATAAAGAACACCGGAATCGGAGACACGGTTTGGAAATGGGAAGCAAATCAAATATGACAACGGTCTGCGATAAATAGCAAGTAGCCATCTAAAAGCAACAAGTTAAACATGCTAAAGCACCCAAACATGGCCACAAGATACATGGAAGGGATCCATTCATGATGCTTGACAAAAGATGAACACTGAGCTACGGCCAATTCATCCATTAACAGGTTCAAACAAGCATGGCAAAAGTGCAATTGGTAAACAAATTTCAGACTTAGTGAAATTAACACTTGTCTGGAATTTTAGATCAGGTAGCACACTTTGGAGCATGAAAACTACATGCTACAGGATCTTAACATGGAAAAGAAAGGAATGGCATGGAGCTACTCAAAGAGCTTAACAAAAGTCCCTTACTGACCTTGAGCCAAAAGGGACCAGAAAATACAATTGCAAGCATGTGAACATGGCAAAAACATAATCAGGTCACAGACTTGAGAAAAACTGGAGCATGCAAATCAGATATCAAGTAGGCATGTTTACGAGCTCGATGCACTCACTACAGAGCATGTCATGACAATCTAAGCATACACCCATCAAGAATACACATTATACAAGCTAGACATGGCAAGAACAACAACATATCATGCACGGATCAACTACAACATCCTCGGCAAAATCGCTAACAAGTAGACAATCTTCCCAGATTCACGAAATAGCAAAAGTAGAGCTCAATTGACTCAAGCTAGGATGCTCCATAATTGCAAACAATGCATGGATGGATAGAGCACTACAAGATTAACAAATCACCCTTACTGATCATCCTCAAAAGAGGCACGGATCACTAGGAAACAACATGAACATATGACATATTGATAAAAACAGATCAAGGACTTAGTGGAATTGCTAAGTCCCTGAAATCAGCATTAACGAATGCACCACTTTGCAATCTTGTGCTAGTCAACACACACATCACAAAAATACATGGATGGCACCTCTGGAAAGATGGCAAAGCATATAAAAAAACTCATGTAGAGCTCAGGGGCATATCATGCACACATTAATCATGGCAAAAATGACAAAAAGCTATTTGGAGCAGCAGATCTGACAATTATCTCAAATAGCACTCTTCCAACAGCATTTCGGTCATCAAGATGAATTCAAATGAAAATGATGCAATGAGATGAAATGATGTGCTCGCTGAGGCGAACATTTTGATATGCTATATGCCCAAAACGGATCTACGGATGCAAAGTTACGACGCGTCAAAGTTTGGCAAAAATTCTGAGAAACTGGGGACTTAGAGAAAATATACCCTCCGGATCTAGGGTTACTGTTCACCCGGACCGGATCTAGATCGGACGCACGCCGTTCGAGGAATGCCAGCCGGAACTCGTAGTCACCGGGGAGGAGGAAGGTGAGGCCGGCCGGCTTGCGGAGGTCGCCGGCGCGGCGGAGGTGCTCGCCGGGCCTGCTGCTGTTGGCGTCGAGGGGGCGGAGCGGCGATGGCGTTGAGCTCCGGCGACGACCCTGGCCGGAGTCAGGCGGTGGCCGGTCACCGGAGAGAATGGCGTGCGGCGGCGCGATGGGTGGAGTGGCGCCGAGGCGGAGGAAGAAGCAGCCGCGGGCGACGGCGCTCCTCTGGGCCGCGGGGGCTCGCAGCGGGCCGCGCGGGCCGGCGTGGCTGCGGGTGGCAGCGCGCCACGTGGCGGCCCCCGGTTGGCTGCGGGCGGCGGCGGAGACGTGTCCGATTAGGCGACGGACATTTCCGGCGGCGGCGGGGCGACTTTTAGGGTTTCGGGGGAGAGGAGATCCGGGATTTCGGAGGAGGACCTATATATAGGCATAGGAGGAGCTAGGAGAGTCCAAATGAGGTGCGGTTTTCGGCCACGCGATCGTGATCGAAAGCTCTAGATTATGGAGAGGGTTTTGGTGGGTTTTGGGCCAAATTGGAGGGGTGTTGGGCTACAACACACACGAGGCCTTTTCGGTCCCTCGGTTAACCGTTGGAGCATCAAACGAAGTCCAAATGGTACGAAACTTGACAGGCGGTATACCGGTAGTAAACCAAGGCCGCTTGGCAAGTCTCGGTCCAATCCGGAAATGTTTAACCCCCACAGAGGAAAGAAAGGTCAATGACCACCGGAGGAGAACGGAGCGCCGGAATGCAAAACGGACAACGGGGAAAATTCTCAATTGCATGAGACGAACACGGATGCAAATGCAATGCACATGATGACATGATATGAGATGCATGACAACAACAACAACACACGGAGACAAAAACCCGAACACGAGAAAATAAAATAACTTAACGCCGGAAATGGCAAGAGTTGGATTACATATTAGGTAAATCATATCCGGGGTGTTACAACACTCCACCACTACGAAAGGATCTCGCCCCGAGATCTAGGACTGGAAGAATGCCGGGTACTCAGAATGGAGGTGATCCTCGCGTTCCCAGGTGGCTTCACGGTCGGAATGGTGTGACCACTTGACTTTGAGAAATTTGATTTACTTATTGCGAGTCTTGCGTTCAGTCTCTTCAAGAATAGCCACGGGGTGCTCATGATAAGAGAGATCTTCTTGGAGATCAATGTCTTCGAAGTTGACGCTGCGATCAGGAGTCTTGAAGCACTTGCGGAGCTGAGAGACATGGAACACGTCATGCACATTTGCAAAGTTTGAAGGAAGCTCGAGTTGATAGGCGAGATCGCCTCTCTTGCTGACGATCTTGAAAGGTCCCACATATCTAGGGGCAAGCTTCCCTTTGATATCGAAGCGACGAGTACCTTTCATTGGAGAGACGTGGAGGTAAACATGATCTCCGATCTCGAAAGCCAAATCACGGTGCTTACTATCATAGTAGCTCTTCTGGCGCAATTGCGCTGCTTTGAGGTTATCTTGAATGACTTTACACATCTCCTCTGCCTCTGTGATTAAGTCATTTCCCAGAAGTTGACGTTCACTGGTTTCAGACCAGTTGAGTGGGGTACGGCACTTCCTACCATACAGAATTTCGAATGAGGCCTTGCCCGAACTTGCTTGAAAACTATTATTGTAGGAGAATTCAGCATATGGAAGACAATCCTCCCACTTCATGTCGAAGGAGATCACACAAGCCCTGAGCATATCTTCAAGAATCTGGTTGACACGCTCGACTTGACCGCTAGTTTGAGGATGGAAAGATGTGCTGAAGCGGATGTTGGTGCCCATGGCCTTCTGAAAAGACTCCCAAAACTTAGAGGTAAAGATGCTGCCATGGTCTGAAGAGATCACCTGTGGAATACCGTGCAGCGAGACAATTCGAGAGGTATAGAGCTCCGCCAATTGAGCTGCAGTGATTGACTCTTTGATAGGCAGAAAGTGAGCCACTTTAGTGAGTTTGTCAATGACAACGAATATAGCATCATTGCCACGCTTGGACTTTGGAAACCCAGTCACGAAGTCCATCTCAATGTGGTCAAACTTCCATTCTGGAATGGCAAGAGGTTGGAGGAGACCAGCTGGCCTTTGGTGTTCTGCCTTCACTCTTCTGCAGACATCACACTCATTCACGAACTGAGCAATCTCGCGCTTCATTCGAGTCCACCAATAAGCCTGCTTGAGGTCCTGATACATCTTCGTACTCCCAGGGTGGATGGATAGGAGTGAATTGTGAGCCTCGTTCATGATCACTTTACGAAGGTCACCTTTGGGCGCAACAATACGATCCTCGAAGAAGAGAGTATCCTTGTCATCAAGGCGGTAGCACTTGTACTTGGGTTGGCTCTTGGCAATCCCAATCTTCACCTTCTTCACCATAGCATCAAGAAGTTGAGCTTGGCGAATCTGGTCTTCCAAGGTAGGAGAGACTTGAAGGTTGGCGAGGAAACCTTGAGGAACAACTTGCAGATTGAGTTTGCGGAAAGCTTCACAAAGCTCGGGTTGGTAAGGCTTGAGAATCAGACTGTTGCAATAAGCCTTCCTGCTCAATGCGTCAGCAATCACATTGGCCTTGCCTGGAGTATACTCGATACTCGGATTATACTCTTGAATCATTTCAACCCAACGAGTCTGCCTGAGGTTGAGATTAGGCTGAGTGAAGATGTACTTGAGACTCTTGTGGTCAGTGAAGATGTCCACTTTTCTTCCCAATAAGAGATGTCTCCAAGTCAAAAGAGCATGCACAACTGCCGCCAACTCAAGGTCATGAGTGGGGTAGTTCTTCTCGTTGGGCTTCAACTGACGAGAGGTGTAAGCCACAACTTTCTTATCTTGCATCAACACTGCACCAAGACCTTGAAGAGAGGCATCGCAGAAGACCTCTAACGGTTTGGATTCATCAGGAGTCAGAACTGGAGCAGTGACCAATTTCTCTTTCAAAGTGTTGAAAGCGATGTCACATTCCGAAGACCAAACGTACTTGACGTGCTTCTGGAGAAGATTTGAGAGAGACTTCGCGATCTTTGAAAAGTTCTCAACGAACCTTCGACAGTAGCTTGCGAGACCGAGGAAGCTACGGAGTTGCTTCACATTCTGAGGTGGTTCCCAATTCACAATTGCAGACACCTTCTCAGGATTCACTGCAATGCCCTTGGCAGAGATGATATGCCCAAGATAAAGAACATCATCGAGCCAAAACTTGCACTTTGAGAACTTGGAGTAGAACTGATGTTCCCTGAGCTTATCGAGTACCAAACACAAATGCTTGGCATGATCTTCCTTGTTCTTCGAAAAGACCAGCATGTCGTCGAGATAGACCAAAACGAAGTCATTTGTGTAGGCGTTGAAGATGAAGTTCATCATGCGAGAGAAAGTTAGAGGAGCGTTGACAAGGCCAAAAGACATGACAGTGTATTCATATGAACCATAGCTTGTTCTGAAAGCCGTCTTGGGAATATCTTGCTCACGGATTCGAATCTGGTGATAACCCATACGGAGATCAAGCTTGGAGAATACTTGGGCACCTTTGAGTTGTTCGAACAGCTCGTTGATGTTGGGAAGTGGGTATTTGTTCTTGATAGTCTTCTTGTTCAATGGACGGTAGTCAACACAAAGTCGGTCCCTTCCATCCTTCTTCTTCACAAAAGAACTCCACAACCCCACGGAGAGGAACTAGGTCGGATGAGACCCATTCGCTCTTGAATATCGAGTTGCTTCTTCAGCTCCTTCAACTCTTCAGGTCCGAGCTTGTAAGGACGCTTGCAAACCGGTTCCATGCTAGGCTCAAGATCGATGACGAATTCAACTGGCCGGTGCAGAGGCATTCCTGGAAGCTCTTCTGGAAAGACGTCTTGATATTCGCAAACGACTGGAATTTGAGAGATGGCATCCAGTTCACCCTTCTCATTGAGAGAAAACAGACGGGTGGTATCATCACGAGCGGCAAAGACAATTACATCCTCAGACGAATGAGTCAATTGAATCTGCCTTGCTGCACAATCAAGATGCGCCTTGTGCTTAGAAAGCCAATCCATTCCGAGAATAAGATCAATATCTAAGTCGTCCAGAACAATAGGAGAAGCTAGAAATTTGTAGTCGCCCAACATGATAGTAACATCCGGGACGCAGGTATTAGCTGTCATTTGCTTGCCCGGTGACACGATTTGCAAAGAATTTTTCAGATACTGATAATCGCACTCATACTTCGATGCAAAAGGTTTGGAGATGAAACAATGCAATGCACCAGTGTCAAAAAGAACTCTTGCAGGAATATCGTTAACAGGAAGGTTACCCATGATGACATCTGACGAGTCCTCTGCCTGAGCTGCATTCATCAAGTTGACCTTGGCGTGCTTGGGGTTATGCTTGACCACAACTGTACTTGCCGATCTCACAGGAGGAGGAGGAGGAGGGAGACGCCTCTGGTTGAAGCATTTGTTGGCATAGTGACCCTTCTGTTGGCACTTGTTGCACGTGACCTCTGAAAGCGGACGGTGATACGGAGCACTCGATCTTGGAGCTTGAGACGAAGTCTTGTTCTGAAAGCCAGGGTTGGGTGGGTGGGAAGATCCACTGCCACCTTTGCTCTTCTGATACGGCTGACGGAATTCATCCCAGGTAATCACACGGCCTCCTCTGGAATCTTTGTACTGCTGGAACCATTCTGCAGCTTGGTCTTTGAGTTGGAAGGAAGTGAACTTGACAAAGTCCTCAGGCCTGACGTTATTGCACTCGAAATGCTTGCATAAGTCCATGAGCCAATCGTGAGCATCAGTTGCCTCAACACAATTGCTAAAAGTCTTTGGCTGGTTAGTAAGGAACTGGTTGAGTGTAGCAAAGTGATTCTGATTGTTGCCTTGGTTGCCTTGGTTCGCTTGATTGCGCTCTTGAAGAATTTGCATGATCAACTACGTGTTTGCATTGGTAGCAGCCATCACAACTTGCCATGCCTCCGGAGGAGGGGGAGGTGGTGGCAGATCCTGATTCTGATTGTTGCTCTTAGCGGGAGCCATCCTGAAGAGGGTGACATCCGTTAGCACATTGACAGATAAAATTGAAGCTGAATCAAGCGGGTTGAAATTGCAACATATAGTCTTCACATCCGAACATAAGAAAACGAATGCATTCCACTTGAAATGGTCACATATCCATAAATTGAGAAGCCACTTACAATTTAGGTAGAGGAATAAATCAACAAGGTATGGATCAAGAACGAATACTCGGTATGAAATCCCAATCTCAAACCAAATATCCGTGGAAGAAGAGCTAGAGCTACAAGAATTCCCACCTATGAAACTCCCGAACCTTTCCGGTTATGCAATCAGGTGTTGGGGATACAGGGGAAGCATAATATCTCATCCAAATCTAGCAAATCCTACATCCAGCTGTATCCATCCTTCAACACATAACCGAGAAAAACTTCAGAAACCATCTACCTCAACCTTCGAAAAGCATCCGTTATACAAGTTATGGCAATACTCCCGAACTCCCGCCCCAGTACTGGGTGGCGTCGAGGTTATCTCACCAACAACTGCATAAAAGAGATTTTCGATGTCAGCGAACTAAACTCAGGTATTCCAGAACTGCAACGATAAAATTGTGACAACAACACCTCGGAGCTCAACTCCCCGGGACACTGCCACAACCCCTAAATGACAGGAGGCACCAAGAACAATGTTCTCGTCACAAATCGATCGGAACAATTCCAAGATACCCGCATGATCCTATTTTTTTTTAAATTTGAGAAGAGAAGAGTCAAAACTCTACGCCAGGATGCCTTACCAGAGCGATGAAGAGACTGGGGAGTAAAAAGAATTCCTAAACTCTCCTATATATAATTCCTAAATGACTCAAAACATTTTTCTAGACTCAACAACGCCTGCTAAAAATGATCAAGCAGTGGGGGCTCCTAAGGTCGGGGAAGGCTCTGATTACCAACTTGAAACGCCCTCGATGCGGCTATATCTCCTACGTGTTGAAGCACGACTTAGAGGCATAACCGCATTGAAAGCAATGTCGCAAGTAAGGCAATATTCACAACATCCCATGTAAATAGATAATAAAAGGGGAAGGTATATAGTTGGCTTACACTCGCCACGTCAAACAAAGTACATAAATAGCATTACATCATCCAATCACTCATGGCCCGACTACGGTGCCAAAATAAAAGATCAACCCAACATGCGACGCGGTCCCGATCGCCCCAACTGGGCACCACTACTGATCATCAGGGAAAGACGCATAGTAACGGCGTGAGTCCTCGTCGAACTCCCACTTGAGCTCAAGCGCGTCATCTGGAACGGAGTCATCAGGCCCTGCATCTGGTTTGGAAGTAATCTGTGAGCCACAGGGACTCAGCAATCTCGCACCCTCGCGATCAAGACTATTTAAGCTTATAGGTAAGGCAAGGTAATATGTGGAGCTGCAGCAAGCGACTAGCATATATGGTGGCTAACCTGTTCGCAAAAGAGAGCGAGAAGAGAAGGCAAAGCGCGAACGAAGAACTAGAGAAACAACCTGCGACAAGCATTACTCCAACACCGTGTTCACTTCCCGGACTCCGCCGAGAAGAGACCATCACGGTAACACACACAGTTGATTCATTTTAATTAAGTTAAGGTTCAAGTTATCTACAACCGGACATTAACAAATTCCCATCTGCCCATAACCGTGGGCACGGCTTTCGAAAGTTCAAATCCCTGCAGGGGAGTCCCAACTTAGCCCATGACAAGCTCTCACGGTCAACGAAGATATACCTTCTCCCGAGACATTCCGATCAGACTCGGTATCCCGGTTCTACAAGACACGACAAGTTAAAACAAATCCACAACACCGCCCGAATGTGCCGACAAATCCCGATAGGAGCTGCACATATCTCGTTCTCAGGGCACACTCAGATGAGCTCTCCATACAACTAAAACCTCGAGTTTCCCCGAGGGGCGCGCACAGGACTCTAGTTTCGGACCAACACTCAGAGGAGCACTGCGGGGGGGTAAATAAGATGACCTGGCTCCGGAAACCCAAGGGAAAGAGGCTAGGTGGCAAATGGGTAAACCAATGTTGGGCATTGCTGAAAGCTTTAATCAAGGCGAAATATCAAGGGGTTCCCATTATAACCCAACCGCGTAAGGAACGCAAAATCCGGGAACATAACACCGATATGACGGAAACTAGGGGCAAGAGTGGAACAAAACACTAGGCGAGAGGCCGAGCCTTCCACCCTTTACCAAGTATATAGATGCATTAAGATAACAGCATATATAATGATCCCAACAAAAATAAATGATGTCAACAAGATTAACGGTGCAAGTTTCACGATTGCGTCAAAGTTTTGCCAAAATCTGAGAACTGGGACTTAAGAGAAAATATACCTCGGATCTGGTTACTGTTTCACCGACGGATCTTGATCGGGCTGCATGCATTGAGAACCTCGGCCGAACTCGGAGTCGGGGAGGAGGAAGGTGAGGCGGCTTGCGGAGGTCGCGCGCGGCGAGGTGCTCGCTTGGCCTGCTACGGTGCTCGAGGGGGCGGCGCGGCGATGGCGGCGAGCTCCGGACGACCTGGCCGATCGGCGTGGCCGTCGCCGAGAGAATGGGCGGCGGCGCGACGGTGGAGCGGGCCGAGGGAGGAAGAGGCAGCCGCGGCGGCGGCGCTCCTGGGCGGCGCCGCAGCGCGCCGCGGGCGCGTGGCCTGTGGGTGGCGGGCGCACGTGGCGCCGGTTGCTGCGCGGTGGCGGAAGTGTCGAGCGGGCCGGACATGTCCGCGCGCGGCGAGTGGATTAGGGTTTCGGAGAGAAGATCCGGGATTTGGAGGTGTATATATAGGCATAGAGGGAGCTAGGAGAGTCCAAATGAGGTGCGGTTTTCGGCCACGCGATCGTGATCGAACGCTCTAGGACATGGAGAGAGTTTGGTGGGTTTTGGGCCAAAATTGGAGGGGTGTTGGGCTGCAACACACACGAGGCCTTTTCGGTCCCTCGGTTAACGGTTGGAGTATCAAACGAAGTCCAAATACGAAACTTGACAGGCGGTCTACCGGTAGTAAACCAAGGCCGCTTGGCAAGTCTCGGTCCAATCCGGAAATGTTTAACCCCACACACGAAAGAAAGGTAGAAATGACCACCGGAGGAGAACGGAGCGCCGGAATGCAAAACGGACAACGGGGAAAATGCTCGGATGCATGAGATGAACACGTATGCAAATGCAATGCACATGATGACATGATATGAGATGCATGACAACAAACAACACACGGAGACAAAAACCCGAACCCGAGAAAATAAAATAACTTAACGCGAAACGGCAAGAGTTGAGTACATATTCGGAATATATCGGGTGTTACGGGGTCCTGCACAATTGAGTTCGGCGTTAGGGAAAGCATCGACAAAGGAATCCTATGGGTTACTTTGGTATCCGAATACTTACGATCTCCCCTGGGGCTTGGCCCTGGGCAACCACTCGTCTTCACTTTCGTCGGCGGCGGTGGAGCTGTCCGGAAGGAGCGTCCTTCCCTTCTTGGACCCTCCGGCCTCCCCAGTTGGGGCGGCCTTCCTTTTCTTGTCTCCCCCAGTCGGTGGGGGAGCCTCTTCTTCCTCTTCCTCGTCTTCGGGGGAAGAGTGCCGCAGAGTCATCGGACGGTGAGTCCGACGACGCCTGGCGTCGGGAACTCTTTCGAGCTCCCTTGGCCTTCTTGGTCTTCTCCGGCACCTTATAAGGGGCCGGAGTCAGCATCTTCGTCAGAAGAGCGTCTGCGGGGCCTTCGGGCAAGGGAGCCGGACAGTCGATCTGTCCGGCCATCTTCTGCCAGTCCTGTCAAATACGGGAGTTTAGATCCCGCATAGAGCCAATCTATATATAAAACAAATATCCTGTAAGAGGTAAAACAACTTACCGCACTGGCGTGGCGCTTCGCGCTGAATCCGCGATCTCGTAATGGGGAGGGACGCGCCCTTGA
This sequence comes from Triticum urartu, assembly GCF_003073215.2. Lineage (NCBI taxonomy): Eukaryota > Viridiplantae > Streptophyta > Magnoliopsida > Poales > Poaceae > Triticum > Triticum urartu. Next base: position 617,373,222 of record NC_053028.1, read on the forward strand.
ACAGCACCCTCCAGGCATCTTCATGAGTCGTGTCGAAGAGCCTGTTCAGAGTTCGGTGCTGCGCGGATTGAACTCACACAGAGTGAACTCCCGTTGTTGGCACGGGAGTATCCGGCGGAGCGCATAACCTGGACTATGTTGACAAGCTTGAGCTTCTTGTCCACCATGTTTTGAATACATGACTGGAGTCTGGTCAGCTCTTTTGAATTACCCCAGGACGCCCTTCTCCTTCCAGGAGGTGAGCCGCATGGGATGCCAGATCGGAACTCGGGGGCCGCTACCCATGGGGTCGCGCTCGGTGATAGAACCACCCCGATTGCCACCCCTTTATGGTTTCCACAAAGGAGCCCTCGAGCCATGTTATGTTGGGCATCTTGCCCACCATGGCGCCTCCGCACTCCGCCTGGCGCGCCCACCACCTTCGGCTTGACATTGAAGGTCTTCAGCCATAAGCCGAAGTGGGGCTTGATGCGGAGGAAGGCCTCACACACGACGAAACACCGAGATGTTGAGGATGAAGTTCGGGGCCAGATCGTGGAAATCCAGGCCGTAATAAAACATGAGCCCCCGGACGAAGGGATGGAGAGGAAATCCCAGTCCGCGGAGGAAATGGGTGAGGAATACCACCCTCTCATGGGGCTCGGGTGGGGATGAGCTGTCCCTCATCTGGGAGCCGGTGCGCGATGTCGTCAGGTATCCGGCTCTCCTCAGTTTCTTGACGTCTCCCTCCGTGACGAGGAGACCATCCACTTGCCTCCCGCTCCGGACATGGTTGGAGAAGGTTGAGATGGAAGTGAGGACTTGGGCGCTAGAGCTCGAGTATGCGGGAGCGGATGAGCAGAGGAGGAAGAAGGCGTGGATAGAAAGGTGAATCCTTATCCCTTTATATGGGCGGACAAAATTAAACGTCCCCACTTGCCTAGTAAAACTCGCTTATCCCCCAAGCGCCGCAATTGATGGCGCGTTGGGTTACCCACGCCCGTATTGATGAGAATCCCGTAATAAGGGGACACGATCTCTGCTTTGACAAGACGTGTCGAAAAACTGCCTCGCGTTATGTGCGGGGCTGGTTAAAAGAAACAGTTCGAATAATCAGCCATGACGTAACGTCATGTTGCCAAAACAAGCTAGCGGATTAGATCTGCGAAAGCATTATTCTCTCTATGGTGAAATGTGGAACTTATTTTGAGTGGACACTATCCTCATATTCAATCTTGAAGGAAATATGCCCTAGAGGCAATAATAATGTTATTATTTTATTTCCTTATATCATGATAAATGTTTATTATTCATGCTAGAATTGTATTATCCGGAAACATAATACTTGTGTGAATACATAGACAAACTAAACGTCACTAGTATGCCTCTACTTGACTAGCTCGTTAATCAAAGATGGTTATGTTTCCTAACCATAGACATGTGTTGTCATTTGATTAACGGATCACATTATTAGGAGAATGATGTGATTGACATGACCCATTCCATTAGCTTAGCACCCGATCGTTTAGTATGTTGCTATTGCTTTCTTCATGACTTATACATGTTCCTATGACTTATGAGATTATGCAACTCCCGTTTGCCGGAGGAACACCTTGGGTGCTACCAAATGTCACAACGTAACTGGGTGATTATAAAGGAGCATTACAGGTGTCTCCAAAGGTAGATGTTGGGTTGGCGTATTTCGAGATTAGGATTTGTCACTCCGATTGTCGGAGAGGTATCTCTGGGCCCTCTCGGTAATGCACATCACATAAGCCTTGCAAGCACTGCAACTAATATGTTAGTTGTGAGATGATGTATTACGGAACGAGTAAAGGGACTTGCCGGTAACGAGATTGAACTAGGTATTGGATACCGACGATCGAATCTCGGGCAAGTAACATACCGATGACAAAGGGAACAACGTATGTTGTTATGCGGTCTGACCGATAAAGATCTTCATAGAATATGTAGGAGCCAATATGGGCATCCAGGTCCCGCTATTGGTTAGTGACCAGAGATGAGTCTCAGTCATGTCTACATTATTCTCGAACCGTAGGGTCCGCACGCTTAAACGTTACGATGACAGTTATTATGAGTTTATGCATTTTGATGTACCAAAGGTAGTTCGGAGTCCCGGATATGATCACGGACATGACGAGGAGTCTCGAAATGGTCGAGACATAAAGAATGATATATTGGAAGCCTATATTTGGATATCGGAAGTGTTCCGGGTAAAATCGGGATTTTACCGGAGTACCGGGAGGTTACCGGAACCCCCCGGGAGCCATATGGGCCTTAATGGGCTTTAGTGGAAAGGTGAAAGGGGCAGCCCAAGGTGGGCTGCGCGCCTCCCCCCCCTAGTCCTATTAGGACTAGGAGAGGTGGCCGGCCCCCTTCTCTCTCTCTCTCCCCCTCGGGGAATCCTATTAGGACTAGGATTTGGGAGGGGGAGTCCTACTCCCGGTAGGAGTAGGACTCCTCCTGCGCCCTCCTCTTGGCCGGCCAGCCCCTCCCCCTTGGATCCTTTATATACGGGGGCAGGGGGCACCTCTAGACACACAAGTTGATCATTGAGATCGTTCCATAGCCGTGTGCGGTGCCCCCTGCCACCATATTCCACCTCGATCATATCGTTGTAGTGCTTAGGCAAAGCCCTGCGTCGGTAGAACATCAAGATCGTCACCACACCGTCGTGCTGACGGAACTCTTCCCCGACGCTTTGCTGGATCGGAGCCCGGGGATCGTCATCGAGCTGTACGTGTGCTAAGAACTCGGAGGTGCCGGAGTAACGGTACTTGGATCAGTCGGATCGGGAAGAAGACGTACGACTACTTCCTCTACGTTGTGTCAACACTTCCGTTGCGATCTACAAGGGTACGTAGATCATACTCTCCTCTCGTAGCTATGCATCACCATGATCTTGCGTGTGCGTAGGAATTTTTTTGAAATTACTACGTTCCCCAACAGTGGCATCCGAGCCTAGGTTTTATGGTTTGATGTTATTTGCACGAGTAGAACACAAGTGAGTTGTGGACGATATAAGTCATACTGCCTACCAGCATGTCATACTTTGGTTCGGCGGTATTGTTGGACGAGACGACCCGGACCAACATTACGCGTACGCTTACGCGAGACCGGTTCCCCCGACGTGCTTTGCACACAGGTGGCTTGCGGGCGACTGTCTCTCCAACTTTAGTTGAACCAAGTGTGGCTATGCCCGGTCCTTGCGAAGGTTAAAACGGAGTCTATTTGACAAACTATCGTTGTGGTTTTGATGCGTAGGTGAGATTGGTTCTTGCTTAAGCCCGTAGCAGCCACGTAAAACTTGCAACAACAAAGTAGAGGACGTCTAACTTGTTTTTGCAGGGCATGTTGTGATGTGATATGGTCAAGGCATGATGCTAAATTTTATTGTATGAGATGATTATGTTTTGTAACCGAGTTATCGGCAACTGGCAGGAGCCATATGGTTGTCGCTTTATTGTATGCAATGCAATCGCGATGTAATGCTTTACTTTATTACTAAGCGGTAGTGATAGTCGTGGAAGCATAAGATTGGCGAGACGACAACGATGCTACGATGGAGATCAAGGTGTCGCGCCGGTGACGATGGTGATCACAACGGTGCTTCGGAGATGGAGATCACAAGCACAAGATGATGATGGCCATATCATATCACTTATATTGATTGCATGTGATGTTTATCTTTTATGCATCTTATCTTGCTTTGATTGACGGTAGCATTATAAGATGATCTCTCACTAAATTATCAAGAAGTGTTCTCCCTGAGTATGCACCGTTGCGAAAGTTCTTCGTGCTGAGACACCACGTGATGATCGGGTGTGATAGGCTCTACGTTCAAATACAATGGGTGCAAAACAGTTGCACACGCGGAATACTCAGGTTATACTTGACGAGCCAAGCATATGCAGATATGGCCTCGGAACACGGAGACCGAAAGGTCGAGCGTGAATCATATAGTAGATATGATCAACATAGTGATGTTCACCAATGAAACTACTCCATCTCACATGATGATCGGACATGGTTTAGTTGATTTGGATCACGTAATCACTTAGAGGATTAGAGGGATGTCTATCTAAGTGGGAGTTCTTAAGTAATATGATTAATTGAACTTTAATTTATCATGAACTTAGTCTTGGTAGTATTAGCATATCTATGTTGTAGATCAATAGCTCGCGTTGTTGCTTTCATATGTTTATTTTGATATGTTCCTAGAGAAAATTGTGTTGAAAGATGTTAGTAGCAATGATGCGGATTGGATCCGTGATCTGAGGTTTATCCTCATTGCTGCACAGAAGAATTATGTCCTTGATGCACCGCTAGGTGACAGGCCTATTGCAGGAGCAGATGCCGACATTATGAACGTTTGGCTAGCTCAATATGATGACTACTTGATAGTTTAGTGCACCATGCTTAACGACTTAGAATCGGGACTTCAAAGACGTTTTGAACGTCATGGAGCATATGAGATGTTCCAGGAGTTGAAGTTAATATTTCAAGCAAATACCCGAGTTGAGAGATATGAAGTCTCCAACAAGTTCTATAGCTAAAAGATGGAGGAGAATCGCTCAACTAGTGAGCATGTGCTCAGATTGTCTGGGTACTACAATCGCTTGAATCAAGTGGGAGTTAATCTTCCAGATAAGATAGTGATTGACAGAATTCTCTAGTCACCATCACCAAGTTAGTAGAACTTTGTGATGAACTATAATATGCAAGGGATAACGGAAACAACTCCCAAGCTCTTCGTGATGCTGAAATCAACGAAGGTAGAAATCAAGAAAAACATCAAGTGTTGATGGTTGACAAGACCACTAGTTTCAAAAAAAGGGCAGAGGGAACAAGGGGAACTTCAAGAAGAACAACAAGCAAGTTGCTGCTCAAGTGAAGAAGCCCAAGTCTGGTCCTAAGCCTGAGACTAAGTGCTTCTACTGCAAAGGGACTGGTCACTGGAAGCGGAACTACCCCAAGTGATTGGCGGATAAGAAGGATGGCAAAGTGAACATAAGTATATTTGATATACATGTTATTGATGTGTACTTTACTAGTGTTTATAGCAAACCCTCAGTATTTGATACTAGTTCAGTTGCTAAGATTAGTAACGCGAAACGGGAGTTGCAGAATAAACAGAGACTAGTTAAAGGGTGAAGTGACGATGTGTGTTGGAAGTGGTTCCAAGATTGATATGATCATCATCGCACACTCCCTATAATTTCGGGATTAGTGTTGAACCTAAATAAGTGTTATTTGGTGTTTGCGTTGAACATGAATATGATTTGATCATGTTTATTGTAATACGGTTATTCATTTAAGTAAGAGAATAAATTGTTGTTCTGTTTACATGAATAAAACCTTATATGGTTACACACCCAATGAAAATAGTTCGTTGGATCTCGATCGTAGTGATACACATAATCATAATATTGAAACCAAAAGATGCAAAGTTAATAATGATAGTGCAACTTATTTGTAGCACAGCCGTTTAGGTCATATTGGTGTAAAGTGCATGAAGAAACTCCATGCTGATGGGCTTTTGGAATCACTTGATTATGAATCAGTTGATGCTTGCGAACCATGCCTCATGGGCAAGATGACTAAAGACTCTGTTTTTCGGAACAATGGAGCGAGCAACAGATTTATTGGAAATCATACATACTGATGTATGTGGTCCGATGAATATTGAGGCTCGCGACAGGTATCATTATTTTCTGATCTTCACAGATGATTTGAGCAGATATGAGTATATCTACTTAATGAAACATAAGTCTGAAACATTTGAAAAGTTCAAAGAATTTCAGAGTGAAGTGAAAAATCATCGTAACAAGAGAATAAAGTTTCTACGATCTGATCGTAAAGAAGAGTATTTGAGTTACGAGTTTGGCCTTCAGTTAAAAACAATGTGAAATAGTTTCACTACTCATGCCACCTGGAACACCACAATGTAATGGTGTGTCCGAATGTCATAACCGTACTTTATTAGATATGGTGCGATCTATGATGTCTCTTACCGATCTACCACTATTGTTTTGGGGTTATGCATTAAAGACAGCTGCATTCATGTTAAAAGGGCACCATCAAAATCCGTTGAGACGACGCCTTATGAACTGTGGTTTGGCAAGAAACCAAAGTTGTCATTTCTGAAAGTTTGGGGCTGCAATGCTTATGTGAAAAAGCTTCAACCTGATAAGCTCGAACCCAAATCGGAGAAATGTGTCTTCATAGGATATCCAAAGGAAACTATTGGATACACCTTCTATCACAGATCCGAAGGCAAGACTTTTGTTGCTAAATTCGGAAACTTTCAGGAGAAGGAGTTTCTCTCGAAAGAAGTGAGTGGGAGGAAAGTAGAAAACTTGATAAGGTAATTGTACCTTCTCCCTTATTGGAAAGTAGTTCATCACAGAAATCTGTTCTTGTGACTACTACACCAATTAGTGAAGGAAGCTAATGATGATGATCATGTAACTTCAGATCAAGTTACTACTGAATCTCGTAGGTAAACCAGAGTGAGATCCGCACCAGAGTGGTACGGTAATCCTGTTCTGGAATTCATGTTACTAAGACCATGACGAACTTGCGAACTATGAGGAAGCGATGATGAGCCCAGATTCCGCGAAATGGTTTGAGGCCATGAAATCTGAGATATGATCCATGTATGAGAACAAAGTATGGACTTTGATGGATTTGCCCGATGATCGGCAAGCCATAGAAAATAAATGGATCTTCAAGAGGAAGACGGACGCTGATAGTAGTGTTACTATCTACAAAGCTAGAATTGTCACAAAAGTTTTTCGACAAGTTCAAGGTGTTGACTACGATGAGAGTTTCTCACTCGTATCTATGCTTGAGTCTGTCCGAATCATGTTAGTAATTGCCGCATTTTATGAAATCTGGCAAATGGATAAACAAAACTGCATTCCTTAATGGATTTATTGAAGAAGAGTTGTATATGATGCAACCAGAAGGTTTTGTCAATCCGAAAGGTGCTAACAAAATGTGCAAACTCCAGCGATCCATCTGTGGACTGGTGCAAGCATCTCGGAGTTGGAATATACACTTTGATGAGTTGATCGAAGCATATAGTTTTATACAAAACTTGCGGTGAAGCCTGTATTTACGAGAAAGTGAGTGGGAGCACTACAGCATTTCTGATAAGTATATATGAATGACATATTGTTGATCGGAAATAATGTAGAATTATTCTGTAAAGCATAAAGGAGTGTTTGAAAGGAGTTTTTCAAAGAAAGACTTCGGTGAAGCTACTTACATATTGAGCTTCAAGATCTATAGAGATAGATCAAGACACTTGATAAGTTTTTTTCAATGAGTACATACCTTGACAAGATTTTGAAATAGTTCAAAATGCAGCAGTCAAAGAAAGAGTTCTTGCCTGTATTACAAGGTGTGAAGTTAAGTAAGACTCAAAGCCCGATCACGGCAGAAGATAGAAAGAGAATGAAAGTCATTCCCTATGCCTTGGCCATAGGTTCTATAAAGTATGTCATGCTGTATACCAGATCTATTGTATACCCTGCACTGATTTGGCAAGGGAGTACAATAGTGATCTAGGAGTATATCACTGGACAACGGTCAGAATTATCCTTAGTGAAATAAGGACATGTTTCTCGATTATGGACGTGACAAAAAGGTTCGTCGTAAAGGGTTACGTCGATGCAAGTTTTTGACACTGATCCAGATGATTCTAAGTCTCAATCTGGATACATATTGAAAGTGGGAGCAATTAGCTAGAGTAGCTCTGTGCAGAGCATTGTAGACATAGAATTTTGCAAAATACATACGGATCTGAATTTGGCAGGCCCGTTGACTAAATTTCTCTCACAAGCAAAACATGATCACACCTTAGTACTCTTTGGGTGTTAATCACATAGCGATGTGAACTAGATTACCGAATCTAGTAAACCCTTTGGGTGTTGGTCACATGACGATGTGAACTATGGGTGTTAATCACATGATGATGTGAACTATCGATGTTAATCACATGGTGATGTGATCTAGATTATTGACTCTAGTGCAAGTGGGAGATGAAGGAAATATGCCCTAGAGGCAATAATAAAGTTATTATTTATTTCCTTATTTCATGATAAATGTTTATTATTCATGCTAGAATTGTATTAACCGGAAACATAATACATGTGTGAATACATAGACAAACAGAGTGTCACTAGTATGCCTCTACTTGACTAGCTCGTTAATCAAAGATGGTTATGTTTCCTAACCATGAACAAAGAGTTGTTATTTGATTAACGAGATCACATCATTAGTTGAATGATCTGATTGACATGACCCATTCCATTAGCTTAGCACCCGATCGTTTAGTATGTTGCTATTGCTTTCTTCATGACTTATACATGTTCCTATGACTATGAGATTATGTAACTCCCGTTTGCCGGAGGAACACCTTGGGTGCTACCAAACGTCACAACGTAACTGGGTGATTATAAAGGAGCATTACAGGTGTCTCCAAAGGTAGATGCTGGGTTGGCGTATTTCGAGATTAGGATTTGTCACTCCGATTGTCGGAGAGGTATCTCTGGGCCCTCTCGGTAATGCACATCACATAAGCCTTGCAAGCACTGCAACTAATATGTTAGTTGTGAGATGATGTATTACGGAACGAGTAAAGAGACTTGCCGGTAACGAGATTGAACTAGGTATTGGATACCGACGATCGAATCTCGGGCAAGTAACATACCGATGACAAAGGGAACAACGTATGTTGTTATGCGGTCTGACCGATAAAGATCTTCGTAGAATATGTAGGAGCCAATATGGGCATCCAGGTCCCGCTATTGGTTATTGACCAGAGATGAGTCTCAGTCATGTCTACATTATTCTCGAACCGTAGGGTCCGCACGCTTAAACGTTACGATGACAGTTATTATGAGTTTATGCATTTTGATGTACCGAAGGTAGTTCAGAGTCCCAGATATGATCACGGACATGATGAGGAGTCTCGAAATGGTCGAGACATAAAGAATGATATATTGGAAGCCTATATTTGGATATCGGAAGTGTTCCGGGTAAAATGGGGATTTTACCGGAGTACCGGGAGGTTACCGGAACCCCCCGGGAGCCATATGGGCCTTAATGGGCTTTAGTGGAAAGGTGAAAGGGGCAGCCCAAGGTGGGCTGCGTGCCTCCCCCCTCCCCTAGTTCTATTAGGACTAGGAGAGGTGGCTGGCCCCCTTCTCTCTCTCTCCCCCTCGGGGAATCCTATTAGGACTAGGATTTGGGAGGGGGAGTCCTACTCCCGGTAGGAGTAGGACTCCTCCTGCGCCCTCCTCTTGGCCGGCCAGCCCCTCCCCCTTGGATCCTTTATATACGGGGGCAGGGGGCACCTCTAGACACACAAGTTGATCATTAAGATCGTTCCATAGCCGTGTGCGGTGCCCCCTGCCACCATATTCCACCTCGATCATATCGTTGTAGTGCTTAGGCAAAGCCCTGCGTTGGTAGAACATCAAGATCGTCACCACACCGTCGTGCTGACGGAACTCTTCCCCGACGCTTTGCTGGATCAGAGCCCGGGGATCGTCATCAAGCTGTACATGTGCTAAGAACTCAGAGGTGCCGGAGTAACGGTACTTGGATCGGTCGGATCGGGAAGAAGACGTACGACTACTTCCTCTACGTTGTGTCAACGCTTCCGTTGCGATCTACAAGGGTACGTAGATCATACTCTCCTCTTGTTGCTATGCATCACCATGATCTTGCGTGTGCGTAGGAATTTTTTTGAAATTACTACGTTCCCTAACAGGTGGCAACTCCTAAAGTTTTGAAATCATGGCAACTGTAGAACCACACATGGCAACAGCTGTAGTTGTCCAAAAAATGGCAATCTGGAACTTTGACCTGAGATGGCAACTGTAGTTGAGCAAACATGACAACTGTAGTTGTCCGACATGGCAACCGTAGTTCAGCGACATGCAACTGCACTTAAACGAACATGGACAAGGGTCCGGCCCATGGCAACTGCGGGGCGCGCGGTAAAGTGTCACGTGGGGCGTGCGGGACCACGATGTACGAGGCCTGACGTACCGGGCGTGTGGGCATTATCTATTTCGCCCACACGCACGCGTGTAAGAGGGACCGGGAGGGGAAAAAAGAGGCGTGTGGGCGTTAATTGTTTTGCCCATACACAAACGTGTGGGCTGGTCCTCTTAGGCACCACACAAAACGTGTGGGCAGATTGCTTAACGCCTACACGTGTGGCAATTATCGGCGTCCAAAATATAAAAAAAATGGAGGGAGACCACAACCTGGAAGACACGGAGGTGGATAGTCAAACCAATGACAACGACCAGGACACGGACGTGGAGAGGAGATGGAGTCGAACCATGCCGTCACAGGTCTCCGCCCTGTCGCCGTGGCTAGGCTCGAGCCACCAAGCCGGCCCTCCTGTCTTTGCCGCCACGGCCGGCCACCGCGGCACATCGAGCCGCTTCCTCCGCCGTCCCATGCTGAGCTGCCTTCGCGGCGCTCGCCCTGCCTCTGTTCGTCTCCACGGCTGCGCATTAACTCGGCCGGTCGCCGCTGCCTCAAGACAACCGGTCTGTCATGCTAGCTAGCAATGATGGGCTCCCCAACCAACGCTATACCGCCGCGCCAGAGGCTTCCGCCTCCGCTGCCGAAGCCCGACGTCGTGGACTCATCTTGCTGGGTGTAAGTCGCCGCCGCTGACCATCCTTCGCTGATGTCCGCTGCCGGGTTGAACCGGTTCTGCCGCCACAAATCGCCGCCACCAAGTTACCTCGCCGGCGCATCGAGCCACTCCGGCCACGCTGCCTCGCCTTGTTTCCAAATTGCTCTACAAATGTCTATGGATGTAATCAGGTACACTCGTCTCCGTTAAATTGCTCTGCGTATTAAATGTGTATTATACAAAATATATGTTGTCTGCTCGTGCTATTTTATGCTCGCAGATCTATTCAGCTCAAGAGTTTTTTGCTGGCGTTTTTTATTGCATCACTTCCAACAATCTTTTGAGCTGCCACGACGCGCGATTCAGACAGCAGATGCACGATTCAAAAACCCGGGTGTTTAGAAAAAAAGGAAGGGGGAGTTCAACATGCACGAGCGACCCACCTCCAGATCAGTCTTCGAGATTGACTCGCCCGTCCGCACCGGCTTATAGCGCCGCGACCGACTTATCTGTTGTTCGGGCGAGTCAGGTGATATCCATCTAAATTTATCTTATTAAACACTTATTGTTTTTTGTCAAAGAATAATTATTTGCCCTGTAACATTTTTACACAGGACAATTGTTTATGCCATTATATCGCGGATGCATGTTCGGCTGTGCCGCACAGCTTCACGGACATATGTGTCGCGGTCCAGTTTACATCAACACGCCGGCCGACTCGTCCACCCATGCCCCTTTACAACGCAAAAGATGACTCTCCCATCCGCCCTCGTGGCCGGTTCACACGTCCGCACCGGCTTACAACGCAGAGGACAATTTGTTCATCCGCACCGGCTTACAACGTCTCGGCCGACTTATTTGTCTACTTCCGAGGCTGACTCACTCGTGGTTGGTTTCAGCTTCACTGTTGTGATCTTCAACACCGTGGCTGATAATTTTCGGTCTAACATATCAAGGTGAAATCTGTCCAATAAATTTGTATTGATATATTTTTTATTCTTTAAAAGAACAAATTACTCCGGCTTGCGATATTATTTATGCAGGAGCAATTGTTCACCACAAAAGCTATGGCCGTGTCATGGATGTATAGCTCGCGCCACCATTATAATGCGCTAGCATCTGACCACACCATCAAGCTCGATGAATATATGTGCAAGTCACCATTCTGCAGACCAGTTTACATCAACATGATGTGGCTAACTCACCCGTCCACGCCGGCTTATAACACCGCGGCTGACTCAGCTATTTGTGCTGCTTCTGAAGCTGCGGTCGTCTTTGTTGTCCGTCTCTTGCGGCCTGGTCTACATCAACACACTGGGCCGCCTGTCTGCATAAGCTGTTTATTGAGTATAAAGCCAGTCACTGCTTGGGTAGCCCGGTTTTCTTCCAACAACTCAGGAGCGAATTACCATGTATTGTCAGCCGCCGTCTGCACTGGATGGCTTAATGGACAGGAGCACAAGTCGCCGGCACTACAGTTTGGTTAAACTTTAGAACAGCCAGTTGGGATGAACCATTGGTCGGATTACTGACGCAAATCATGCGGGGTCATTTATAACCCGCCACGGTCGACTTCAAGTTTCCGTGGATTCACATAGCGTTATCAACGTCAAGGATATATAATGAGTGTTGCGAAGATTGTTAACTCGCCACCTTGCTTCCAGCTTTAACATATTACAGCGTTCTGCTGTTCAGCTATATGTCGATTTATATCACGGTATAATATGAAGAATCTCAAGCCAACTCCTCAAGTCGCCTTGAGACTCGGGGGCTACAATGATATGACTCAACAAATCTTGTCAGTTTCCGCAAATTTAAGAACCCCAGGATGATGGAGGGAAAGATAACCCGGTCCCAGAGGCTACTGTTATATTGATGAAAATTTAAAGGCCGTCAGAAAATTTCTGGCTCAAAAAGTATATGACAGTTACAAAATCCTGGCTCAATGGAGAAGTTCCGGGTCATCAGAAAGGATTCCGGTTTAAAATCTGGTTCAAGAGACATATCTCTCCCATAAAGCGTTGAAGCTCTCAAATATCCGATTTACAATCTGGTTCAAGGGAAATCAGTTCTCCCATAAAGCGTTGAAGCTCTCAAATATCCGGTTTAAAATCCGACTCAAGATAAATCAGTCTCACTGAAGCTCCCAAATATCCGGTTTACAATCCGGTTCAAGGGAAATCTGTTCTCCCACAAAGCTCTGAAGCTCTCAAATCTGGTTTAAGAATTCCCGTTTCAAAAAAAATTATTCTCTCGCAAGTTTGAGTTTAAAGGCCATCAGAAAATTTTCGGCTAAAAATGAAGATTCCGATTTAACATCCGGTTCAAGAAGAAGTTATCTCTTGCAAAAAAAATAAAAATTGCCAAAGAGAACTTGCTACCATGATGCGCGGTTCAAACATGGGCATCCTGCCTTATTGGTTTATCATATTATTAATCATTTGGGGGCTTCCTGCTTGTTTATCACAGCTGTGACTACCCTATTACTACGGCTATCAAGCCAATATTATCATAAGAGCACAGCTCTGGTTACTTCAGTAATCCGGCTATCAAGCCAATATAATCATAAGGTGCCAAAGAGAGTCTGGTGCACAGCATGGCTCAAACATGGGTATCCCTTGAGCACAGCTCACAATATCACTTGGGGGCTATGTTCGAACCATAGTCACACCTCTTAATAGGCTTAAGGCCACCAGGGAAATCACTTGGGGGCTATGTTCGAACCATAGTCACACCTCTTGATAGGCATAAGGGCACCAGGGAAATCACTTGGGGGCTTGGTCGTATCCGAACCATAGCTACACCTCTTGATAGGGTTAAGGCCACCAGGGAAATCACTTGGGGGCTATGGGTTCGAACCATAGTTACACCTCTTGATAGGCATAAGGGCACCAGGGAAATCACTTGGGGGCTTGGGCGTATTCGAACCATAGATACATCTCTTGATTGGCGCAATGCCACAATTATGAATACTTGGGGGCTCTGGTCATATCCGAACCATGGCTTAAACCCTCTTGATCATACACATACATCATCATATATTAAGTCATACATTGCATCATCATTACATCATCATAGCATGTATCATATGGGCACAGATATACCGGTTTATATGGCAGGAATCGGTTTTCAATCCAGGTTATATTATTCAAATCTTCAAATAGCCAACATGGCTGGATTTTATTATGGTTATCAATAACCAGTATTATGATTAAGGTTTTCAAAGTCACTTTAGCGCAATGGCTATCATATTATCAATGGATATGATTTATTTTACAATTGAAGGAATAGTCCCGAGTTGCTGCAGGCTTACAATCCGGCACTTGGGGGCTACATTATTCAAATTGAGATTACATCAAATATACAAGTCCCATGTCACTGCCAGCATGCACCATGGCACTTGGGGGCTAATGCAAAGTCATTTTTACTAGTCTTATCGAAGACCCGACTCGTCACATTGTAATGAGCCGGCCCTTGGGGGCTACCAATTGCTCCTCTCAACAAATTCAAGGTACACAAGTCTTAATCCATTATATTGAAGGGTCCACTCCTCAGTTGGTAAAGCACAAAGCTCTTAACCTTGTGGACGTGGGTTCAAGCCCCATTATAGGGGTTACATCATATGAGGATATTTTCAATGAAGTATATATAAAGTCCCAGCTCAATATTATCTTACCGAGCCGGCCCTTAGGGGTTACACGTTGTTGTTCAAATCTACATGATCATATTTATAAAGTCCCTGCTCATTATTGCATAATGACCCGGCCCTTGGGGGCTACACTGGTTGAAGTTTTTTGAGCATCATGCAATTAAAGTCCCAGGTTGCTGCAAGCATGACAACCCGGCACTTGGGGGCTACATAATATGGAGTATTCAGTTTTTACTAGTGACTGAGATGAACAACATGGATTTCTTCAAAAGTGGCAGTATTTATATTGAAGCAAATCTTCAGCCATCACTTTGTTCTGCTCAAGACTTGGGGGCTACAGGTAATATGGATATAAGGGAGAAAAATCTTCAAATTCTCAGTTTTGAGCAAATCAGGAAGATCAATTACATAACCCGATGTCAACAACAATTATGACCCGGCATCGTCTATTTTATAACCTGGCAATTTTGGTAATGATAAACCGGCAAGTTTTACATCTTCAAGCCGGCTCAAAGTCAAATGAGTATTTCAAAATCAGTATTTTTTAAACTGGTGCTTTGGAAGCCGATTCAAGTGGATTATTTCTTACAATATTTCTCTACAAGAGACCAATGTCAACAAATTGACTCTAAAGTTGGCTTATTGACCCGGATTTTTTAGAAGAACGAAATGACAAGGAGTTAAGGATGATGGGGTGCCGGTTTATAAGAATATTTAAATCGGAGCACAACCGCCAAATTTGTTCTTGTGTTTATGTTGCAGATCAGTTTAACATGGATAAATCCAAATTAAACTGGGGGCTAATGTCGGGGATATACCCCGCGGCGTAACCCGGCCGGACTTGGCACTTCATCATAACCCGCCAAAGGACTGGCGATTCATGGGTCTGGCGGTTCACTGGTCTGACGATTTACAAGCCTGGCGACTCACGAATGACCCCGACGATGGGTCATATAAAGGACTAGGCCCAAGGCCCAGAAGGCCAGTTCATGTTATGGTGGGCCGGTTTAAGAGGAAACATGAGGAGTATTCCCTTACAAAGGAAGAAAGACTAGGACTCCACTTGTAATAGAGTAATCCTAATCCAACTAGGACTAGTCATGTAAACCGCCCCTTCAACATATATAAGGAGGGGCAGGGCTCCCCAAAGAGGGACAAGAAAGAAGAAACAATCTCTAGGGCTAGACATAACTAGGAGAGCCAGTTTACGACGACTCTCTCATGAGCATAATAAAACCTAGCCACAAACAACATGTAGGGCTATTCCGGATGATGTTTCCCGGGGCCCGAAGCTATCTAAATCCTTGTCTTATGTTGCGTCTCTCGATTCTGCTCAACCCCTCTCAAACTACTACAAAGATGCGTTGGCCTCACGACTAAGTCCTCACACTAGAACACCTGCCGTGACAATTCCACGACACCGAGGATAAACCTCATCAAACCTACTCCGGGGAGGAAAACAGTCCGGACGAAGATGCACACATCATCCTGGAAACGCACTTGGAGCAAGAGAACCTCCGCAGAAGGCTTATTGCCACAGCGAGGAGTCTGAAGAAGCAGAAGCAAAGGCTTAAGGCCGCACAAAATACGCTCAACAGCAGGTGGAACAAAGTGCTCGACAACGAAGAAAAGTATGGTGGAAGTTACCACACAAAGAGCTATCCAAAGCGCAAGCTATTACCTGAATTCGACAATGAGGCCTTAGAGCCCACACAGCCGAAAAATGAAACGGCCAACCGGCCGGATCAACCACCTTGTGTACACGATAGAGCGGCTAAACAAGGCCGCACATAAGTCAACACACAATCTACGCGAGGACTTGCGCCAAAAATCCGGTATGACCAGATCCATCTATGGATCTAGGAAGCACGCTCCGGCACAAAATCGAAACCGAATACTACAACTGTCCGAACGCCATGATACATCCAAATACAGGGGTGCCACACAGCCCCTATGTTTCACTGATGAGGTGCTGGACCACGAATTCCCAGAAGGATTCAAACCCGTGAACATAGAGGCGTACGACGGGACCACAGACCCTGGGGTCTGGATTGAGAACTCTATCCTCCATGTCCATATGGCTTGCAGAGACGACCTCCACGCCATCAAGTACTTGCCCCTCAAGCTTAAAGGACCAGCTCGGCACTGGCAGAAAAGCCTCCCCGAAAACTCAATTGGAAGTTGGGTGGAGCTCGAGGATGCTTTCCGGGCTAATTTCCAAGGGACCTATGTCCGACCTCCGGATGCAGACGATTTAAGTCATATAATTCAACAGCCCGGAGAGTCAGTGCTACCTCTTGAGCTTGTGTTGGATTTCCCCGAAGAGGAAGGGATGATACAGCAGAGTAGCGTAAGTATTTCTCTCAGTTTTTGAGAACCAAGGTATCAATCCAGTAGGAGGCCACGCTCAAGTCCCTCGTACCTGCACAAAATGATAGCTACTCGCAACCAACGCGATTAGGGGTTGTCAATCCCTTCACGGTCACTTACGAGAGTGAGATCTGATAGATATAATATTTTTGGTATTTTTGGTATAGAGATACAAAGTAAAAAGTAAAAGCAAAGTAAAAAAGCAAAGCAAGATTAAAGTGATGGAGATTAATATGATGAGAATAGACCCGGGGGCCATAGGTTTCACTAGTGGCTTCTCTCAAGAGCATAAGTATTCTACGGTGGGTGAACAAATTACTCTTGAGCAATTGACAGAATTGAGCATAGTTATGAGAATATCTAGGCATGATCATGTATATAGGCATCACGTCCGTGACAAGTAGACCGAAACGATTCTGCATCTACTACTATTACTCCACTCATCGACCGCTATCCAGCATGCATCTAGAGTATTAAGTTAAAAACAGAGTAACGCCTTAAGCAAGATGACATGATGTAGAGAGATAAATTCATGCAATATGAAATAAACCCCATCTTGTTATCCTCGATGGCGACGATACAATACGTGCCTTCCTGCCCCTTCTTTCACTGGGAAAGGACACCGCAAGATCGAACCCAAAGCTAAGCACTTCTCCCATGGCAAGAAATACCAATCTAGTTGGCCAAACCAAACGGATAATTTGAAGAGACTTGCAAAGATAACCAATCATACATAAAAGAATTCAGAGAAGATTCAAATATTATTCATAGATAGACTTGACCATAAACCCACAATTCATCGGTCTCAGCAAACACACCGCAAAAAGAAGATTACATCGAATAAATCTCCGCAAGAGAGGGGGAGAACTTTGTATTGAGATCCAAAAAGAGAGAAGAAGCCATCTAGCTACTAACTATGGACCCGAAGGTCTGAGGTAAACTACTCACACTTCATCGGAGAGGCTATGATGATGTAGAAGCCCTCCGTGATGACGGCCCTCTCCGACGGAGCTCCGGAACAGGCCCTGTCGGTGTCAAAACCGGCGGATCTCGGGTAGGGGGTCCCGAACTGTGTGTCTAGGCCAGATGGTAACAGGAGGCAAGGGACACGAAGTTTTACCCAGGTTCGGGCCCTCTTGATGGAGGTAAAACCCTACGTCCTGCTCGATTGATATTGATGATATGGGTGTTACAAGAGTAGATCTACCACGAGATCAGAGAGGCTAAACCCTAGAAGCTAGCCTACGGTATGATTGTATGTTGTGATTGTTGTCCTACGGACTAAAACTCTTCGGTTTATATAGACACCGGAGAGGGTTAGGGTTACACAAGGTCGGTTACAAAGGAGGAGATATCCATATACGTATTGCCTAGCTTGCCTTCCACGCCAAGTAGAGTCCCATCCGGACACAAGACGAAGTCTTCAATCTTGTATCTTCATAGTCTAACAGTCCGGCCAATGGAGATAGTCCGGTTGTCCGGAGACCCACTAGTACAGGACTCCCTCAGTAGCCCCTGAACCAGGCTTCAATGATGATGAGTCCGGCGCGCAGTTGTCTTCGGCATTGCAAGGCGGGTTCCTTCTCCGAATACATCATAGAAGAATTGTTGGGGAACGTAGTAATTTCAAAAAAAAATTCCTATGCACACGCAAGATCATGGTGATGCATAGCAACGAGAGGGGAGAGTGTGATCTACGTACCCTTGTAGACCGACAGCGGAAGCGTTAGCACAACGCGGTTGATGTAGTCGTACGTCTTCACGGCCCGAACGATCAAGTACCGAAACTACGACACCTCCGAGTTTTAGCACACGTTCAGCTCGATGACGATCCCCGGACTCCGATCTAGCAAAGTGTCGGGGAATAGTTCCATCAGGACGATGGCATGGTGATGATCTTGATGTTCAACTGTCGCAGGGCTTGGCCTAAGCACCACTACAATATTATCGAGGTATATGGTGGAAGGGGGCACCGCACACGGCTAATAAAACGATCACAAAGATCAACTTGTGTGTCTAGGGGTGCCCCTGCCCCCGTATATAAAGGAGCAAGGGGAGGAGGCCGGCCGGCCCTATAGGCGCGCCAAGGAGGAGTCCTCCTCCTAGTAGGAGTAGGACTCCTACTAGGAGGGGGAAATGAAGTGGGGAGGGAGAAGGAAAGGGGGGCGCCGCCCCCCCTCCCCTAGTCCAATTCGGACCAGGGGGAGGAGGCGCGCGGCCCACCCTGGCTGCCCTTCTCTCTCTCCACTAAGGCCCATATGGCCCATTACTTCTCCCCGGGGGGTGGGGGTCCGGTAACCCTCCGGCTCTCCGGTTTTCTCCGAAATCACCCGGAACACTTCCGGTGTCCGAATATAGCCGTCCAATATATCAATCTTTATGTCTCGACCATTTCGAGACTCCTCGTCATGTCCGTGATCACATCCGGGACTCCGAACTAACTTCGATACATCAAAAACTCATAAACTCATATAACTGTCATCGAAACCTTAAGCGTGCGGACCCTACGGGTTTGAGAACAATGTAGACATGACCGAGACATGTCTCCGGTCAATAACCAATAGCGGAACCTGGATGCTCATATTGGCTCCCACATATTCTATGAAGATCTTTATCGGTCAAACCACATAACAACATCCGTTGTTCCCTTTGTCATCGGTATGTTACTTGCCCGAGATTCGATCGTCGGTATCTCAATACCTAGTTCAATCTCGTTACCGACAAGTCTCTTTACTCGTTACGTAATACATCATCTCGCAACTAACTCATTAGTTGCAATGCTTGCAAGGCTTGTGTGATGTGCATTACCGAGAGGGCCCAGAGATACCTCTCCGACAATCGGAGTGACAAATCCTAATCTCGAAATACGCCAACCCAACACTTACCTTTGGAGACACCTGTAGAGCTCCTTTATAATCACCCAGTTATGTTGTGACGTTTGGTAGCACACAAAGTGTTCCTCCGTCAAACGGGAGTTGCATAATCTCATAGTCATAGGAACATGTATAAGTCATGAAGAAAGCAATAGCAACATACTAAACGATCGGGTGCTAAGCTAATGGAATGGGTCATGTCAATCACATCATTCTCCTAATAATGTGATCCCGTTAATCAAATGACAACACATGTCTATGGTTAGGAAACATAACCATCTTTGATTAACGAGCTAGTCAAGTAGAGGCATACTAGTTACGTTTAGTTTGTCTATGTATTCACACAAGTATTATGTTTCCGGATAATACAATTCTAGCGTGAATAATAAACATTTATCATGATATAAGGAAATAAAATAATAACATTATTATTGCCTCTAGGGCATATTTCCTTCAGTCTCCCACTTGCACTAGAGTCAATAATCTAGATTACACGGTAATGATTCTAACACCCATGGAGCTTTGGTGCTGATCACGTTTTGCTTGTGGAAGAGGCTTAGTTAACGGGTCTGCAACATTCAGATCCGTATGTATCTTGCAAATCTCTATGTCTCCCACCTGGACTAGATCCCGGATGGAATTGAAGCGTCTCTTGATGTGCTTGGTTCTCTTGTGAAATCTGGATTCCTTTGCCAAGGCAATTGCACCAGTATTGTCACAAAAGATTTTCATTGGACCCGATGCACTAGGTATGACACCTAGATCGGATATGAACTCCTTCATCCAGACTCCTTCGTTTGCTGCTTCCGAAGCAGCTATGTACTCCGCTTCACATGTAGATCCCGCGACAACGCTTTGTTTAGAACTGCACCAACTGACAGCTCCACCGTTTAATGTAAACACATATCCGGTTTGCGATTTTGAATCGTCCGGATCAGTGTCAAAGCTTGCATCAACGTAACCATTGACGATGAGCTCTTTGTCACCTCCATATATGAGAAACATATCCTTAGTCCTTTTTAGGTATTTCAGGATGTTCTTGACCGCTGTCCAGTGATCCACTCCTGGATTACTTTGGTACCTCCCTGCTAGACTTATAGCAAGACACACATCAGGTCTGGTACACAACATTGCATACATCATAGATCCTATGGCTGAAGCATAGGGAACATCTTTCATTTTCTATCTTCTGCATTGGTCGGGCAATGAGTCTTACTCAATTTCACACCTTGTAACACAGGCAAGAATCCTTTCTTTGCTTGATCCATTTTGAACTTTTTCAGAACTTTGTCAAGGTATGTGCTTTGTGAAAGTCCAGTTAAGCATCTTGATCTGTCTCTATAGATCTTAATGCCCAATATGTAAGCAGCTTCACTGAGGTCTTTCATTGAAAAACTCTTATTCAAGTATCCCTTTATGCTATCCAGAAATTCTATATCATTTCCGATTAGTAATATGTCATCTACATATAATATCAGAAATGCTACAGAGCTCCCACTCACTTTCTTGTAAATACAGGCTTCTCCAAAAGTCTATACAAAACCAAATGCTTTGATCACACTATCAAAGCGTTTATTCCAACTCCGAGAGGCTTGCACCAGTCCATAAATGGATCGCTGGAGCTTGCACACTTTGTTAGCTCCCTTTGGATCGAAAAAACCTTCCGGCTGCATCATATACATCTCTTCTTCCAGAAATCCATTCAGGAATGCAGTTTTGACATCCATCTGCCAAATTTCATAATCATAAAATGCGGCAATTGCTAACATGATTCGGACAAACTTAAGCATCGCTACGGGTGAGAAGGTCTCATCGTAGTCAATCCCTTGAACTTGTCGAAAACCTTTTGCGACAAGTCGAGCTTTGTAGACAGTAACATTACCGTCAGCGTCAGTCTTCTTCTTAAAGATCCATTTATTCTCAATTGCTTGCCGATCATTGGGAAGTCAACCAAAGTCCATACTTTGTTCTCATACATGGATCCCATCTCAGATTTCATGGCTTCAAGCCATTTTGTGGAATCTGGGCTCACCATCGCTTCTCCATAGTTCGTAGGTTCATCATGATCTAGTAGCATGACTTCCAGAATAGGATTACCGTACCACTCTGGTGCGGATCTTACTCTGGTTGATCTACGAGGTTCAGTTGAAAGTGCGTTATATCGACTAGAGGGGGGTGAATAGGCGATTTTTATGAAAGTCTTCAAAACGTGGAAGTTTCGAAGACAAACGATAGAAATAAACCTATTACCATGCAGCGGAAGGTAGACTACACTAGGCAAACCATAGTCAAGTATTCAATGAAGTGAGAGCACAATGACTAATAGCAGCAATGTAGTAAGGATCAGGTAGGAAGATATTATGAAGCCACACAGAACACGCAGTCACTCAGTGAAGACAAAAGATAGTGCAAACATACAATGACTTCATAGGGAGTAACAGTAAGTAAAGGGAAGGGAAGGATGAAACCAGTGACTCGTTGAAGACAATGATTTGTTGGACCAGTTCCAGTTGCTGTGACAACTGCACGTCTGGTTAGGGCGGCTAGGTATTTAAACCTGAGGACACACAGTCCCGGACACCCAGTCCTGAACACGCAGCTCAGGACACCCAGTCCTCACCATATTCCCCTTGAGCTAAGGTCACACAGACCTCGCCCAATCACTCTGGTAAGTCTTCAAGGTAGACTCCCAAACCTTCACAGACTTCGTTCACCGGCAATCCACAATGTCTCTTGGATGCTCAGAACGCGACGCCTAACCGGCTGGAGGATTCACAGTCCTCAAGTGTAATAAGTCTTCAGATCACACAGACAAGAAGACTTAAGTGATGCCCAATTCTCTTTGGCTCTGGGTGGTTAGGGCTTTATCCTCGCAAGGAATTCTCTCTCAAAGGCTTTGAGGTGGGTTGCTCTCAAACGACAAAAGCCGTACTCTAAATCTGAGCAGCCAACCGTTTATGGTTGTAGGGGGTGGGCTATTTATAGCCACTAGGCAACCCGACCTGATTTGTCCGAAATGACCTTGGGTCACTAAGGAACTGACACGTGTTCCAACGGTTAGATTTCAAACTCACACGGCAACTTTACTTGGGCTACAAGCAAAGCTGACTTGTCCGACTCTGGACAAGATTCGCTCTCATAGTCTTCACTCGAAGACATAGGTTTTGTTTAGGCATCACTTCAGTCATCATTCTGACTGGTTCTCTTGGACCCCACTTAACAGTACGGTAGTTCCTATGACTTCAACAAAGAAGAAAAAGAACTACGAAAGATCTAAGTCTTCGAGCTCCATAGGCTTCATGCGGTGTCTTCTCTTGTAATAGTCTTCGGTGTGAATATCTTCATATACCACCTTTGACATCAATGTCTTCATACATTTTTAGGGGTCATCTCTGGTAGGAAAACCGAATCAATGAGGGACTTCTACCTGTGTTATCCTGCAATTCTCACAAACACATTAGTCCCTCAACTAGGTTTGTCGTCAATACTCCAAAACCAACTAGGGGTGGCACTAGATGCACTTACAATCTCCCCCTTTTTGGTGATTGATGACAAACTAGTTGAAGTTTTCAACGGGGAATATAATATGTGAAATTGTAAAGGATAAGGAATTGTCTTCATAAGTTGCAAGGGCTCCCCCTGAAGATGTGCATATAAGTAATTTGCTTTTGGAATGCAAATGCACATGGCAGGTTGTGCTTGTGGAGATCCACTTCAACTTATGATGACAATCTACTATGCATGTGAAGGTATGTGAAGATAATAACATGCATAATGGAAAATGGATGTCTGCAAAATGATCTAAGTGCGGAATTTATCGTCGCACATGCGGAATTTATCATCGCATCACAAGGTGGCAAATAAGTAGCAGACGACCATCGAGTTTAAGTGTTACAACTCAAAGAACCAAATGTATCAAAACAAGAGTTGTAAACACGAAGCAAAATATAAAGTACCCGCCCATGTGGACCCGTTTGAAGACTATCAAACTCGTATGCTTCTCCCCCTTTTGTCAGTAAGGACCAAAAAGGTTCGAAGACATAGAGCATCTACTCGTTCCCATGAAGAGTAGGTGAAACAGCAGGGTCGTCGGTGGTGTTCGGCGGTGCAGAAGAACTTGGAGCAGTGTCGAAGCGTGCTGAAGGAGGTGGCGGTGAAGTGGCATCGTCTTCATCCTCTATCACTCTTGCATTCACAGTTGCAGCAGAGGAAGAGAACTCAGAGTCTTCAAGAGATGGAGTTCGTCACAGCACTGCCCTTCGAGGAGGTGTGGAGTCAAACTTGAAGCGCTCAGAGAAGCCATCCTCTTGAAGATCATCTTCAGAACACAGCAACGTCAGCCCTTTCCATGTGCGTCGAGAGGTTTCATGAGCAACAAAGGCATTCTTGGTGGCAAGATTGCGAATGCGATTAACATCCACCAAGAGGCTTTGCATTTGACGCTTCAGCCAGTCATGATGCCTATCCTGTTTCTGATGAAGAGCCACCAGAAGCTCTCGGTCATTGAGAACACGAGTGCACTTCTTGGGTTGTTGGGCAATGGTGCTATCAGTGGCTTCAGTGAGAGCAGGATGCGGTGCACGTTTAGTGCTAGCCAAAGGATACACACGAGTTACTGCTTCAACACCTTCAATGTTTTGAGAAAAACTTTGATGCTCTGCATTCTGAAGACTTAGAGGTTCCTTGGCAGACTCAGGATAGATGGCTTCAATAGACATATCCACATCAGGCAAGAAGATCCGATGATTGCGAGCAGATGGCTGATATGAGATAGCGGAGTGAAGTTTGATTAGCCGCATTACCCATGGGGCATAGAACTTCAAGCCAAACAGATCGGAGCCTGATGCAGCAAGTTGGCGAATGAAGAAGTGCTGTGCATTGAAGCATTTTCCATGAAGAATATAGAAGACCAAAGTCTTCATTGCACCTTCCAGCTTGGCATGTGGAAAGTGCCCTTTGATGGGCCAGAGAGTTCGCCTTATGATGTGATAAATAGTCCGTGGCAGATACTCTAGGTCTTCAACGAAGAACTCTCTGGGATATGCAGCATCTTGGGGCAATGGCTTCATCATACTGAGCATCTGACTCATGTTAGGTTCAGTCTTTTGAAAGATGCTCTCAACAGCTTCACTATGAAGCTGACAGCCATGTTCGTAGAGATCGCCAGGAGTGGGCAAACCAGTGAGCTCAATGATGTCAAAGGCTTTGGCTTCGTGATGAACGTTTCCTGTCATCCACTCCAGGACCCAAGTCTTTGGATCTCTGTTATACCCGCGGATGTGAAGTGTGGCATAGAATTGGAGCAGCAACTCTTCATTCCAATGCTCTTGGTCGGTGATGAACGGCAGTAATCCAACCTCTTTGAAGCAATCCAGAGCTTCTTCCAGACAGGGCAGACTAGCTATTGCTTCTATGTCAAGACGCATGTGTGGGAAGATGCGACCTTGATTGTAAAGAATGCAGGAGTAATAGCTTCGCTGCGGATAGCTCCAGAACTGATCAGATGATATTCTTTCCCTTGAGTAGGGGTTCCTGGAGCTATTGAAGAATGTGTTGTCTGCTCTGAAGCCATTGATATTGAAGGAGCCAGGTGCTGATGCAGGACCTGGGAACCTGGGCAATCTTGGGATAGGCTTCTGTACCCGAGGCCTGTGCTCAACATGATAGTCGAACTGGGGACCGACAGTAGACGCAGGAACAAAAGCAGCGGGATCAGTGGCTTCGCTGACTTCTGGTGCTTTTGTTGGTGAGGGCTCCACATTAGCTTCAGCCATGACAGCGTCAGTGGCTTCAGTGGTGTTGGTGGTGGCAGCCTCAAGGTTTTCAACCTCCACTTGACGAGCTGGAGGGTCGGTCACAATCACGTTCTCCTCGAGAACCGCTTCTTGGTGGGGACAGGGGAGTAACCACTTCTTCATTGGCTGATGCAGCCGGAATGTCTTCGGCAGTTTTAGCTTCAGACGCAGAGACTGGAGGCCTTGGACCTTTGCGAAGCCTGCGCAACGCGGGCGACGCCTGTGGAGTTGGTGTTGGCTGGGCCTCAAAGTCTTCTTCCTCTTGTGGGCGATCAGCCCATGAAGCATCCTGAGCAATTGGCGTCAGAGGACGACCAATGCTGATGAGTTCACTGTGCGTTAGCACAGGCGATGATACCTTTTGGTGATCTAGCTGAGGAAGGACTGCATCATCTTCAACGTGGTCATGGTGACCAATGTTTTCAGCAGCGATGGGATCAGCTGCTGGAATGTCTTCAGCTTCATGAGCCTCTGTGAAAGTAGGCTCATGGACAGTTAGTTGGCGTTCTTGTGGTTCAGCGTCAGGGTGAATCATGGAAATGGGTTCAACAATCAAGGGCTCTGTGTGAGCAGCCCGTTCTTTCTTGGTCTTCCTCTTCTTCTTGGAGGGGGCAGTAGGAGAGGCTTCAGGATGTTTCCTCTTCCTGGCTTCAGCCTCAACAGTCCTTGTCTTCTTCAGCTCTGAAGCGGTTGACCGGGCTTTTGGCTTCGAACCAGTCATGCTGGTTGGGAAGACAATGGGATCTGCTTCCTGCCTTGGCGCGTCGGGTTCAGCCGTAGCGGACTTCTTCTTCTTCTTGGCAGCCATCCTGGGGTCTATGCCAGGACGCCCAAGGGCCTTGCGCTTCTCAGCCTCATTGTAGGCTTGCACACACCTGTCAGCCAGGACCTTCATGCGCTCACGAGAACCCTGAGCTTCTGCACATTTCTTGAGAAAGGCTTCCTTGAGCTCGTGCAGCATAACCTTGAAGTTCTTCACGTCTTGCATGCTGAGCTTGGCCGTATGCTTCTTGAACTAAGATTTCTCAAAGTCAATCTTCTGCTTCAGTTCAACAATGCGCTGGGCAATAGCTAACTCTGAAGCAATGGCGCCATGGAAGGCGACACTGAGGCCAATGGGTAGTTGCAGATCTTCGAAGCTGATGTTTGGCGTGTCAAACCACTCATCAATGAAGTTGTGGATGATTGTTACATCAAAGAGAGGCAGATCATTGAAGATTTCTGCTTCTTCTTTGCTCTTGATGAGTTGCTCAAGAGCGTCATCTGCAAGATCTTCATCACTTGACAGATCAATGGCATCATTGCGCAGAATGGCAGCAGCTGTTAGCTCTTGGCCGGTGTGTGGCAGAGGCATCTTGACCTTCTGGGGCTTGGAGATGCATGATAAATCTTCAGACTGCACACTGTCTTCAGGAGGTGCTGTTGCCAGTGGCTTCGCCCGTGAGATTTTTGGTGCAGAGGCCGGCTTTGAAGCTTTTGGTTGCTTCAGCTTCTTTGGCTTCGGCGCTGCAGGCGCTTCATCTGATTCAGCGGCATCTGCAGGCTCATTCACGGCTATCCCTTGAACCGTCAGCCCTTGGAGCAGAAGGACCTTCAGGGTTGTAGAAAGGACTGACGACATTGGGTTCTGCATCGCGTGTACCGTCAGCCCTTGGAGCAGAAGGACCAGGGTTGAAGTCTAATCCCAAAGACTTCTTGTTATGCTTCACCGAATTCTTGGCAAACTGGAAGTTGCGCTTGAACAGATTGTCGTCACGACACCATAGTAGTGACGATGGGTGTGCATCTGCAGGCTGTGGCCCACGGACCATGCAGGGATAGAAGCCTTGTTCAATGGCTTCTTCTCTGGACCTGGGTTGAAGATTCTTGTATAGGATGTCTCCCCACGGTCGCTTGATGGCATTTTTCTCAGCATATTCCTGGGTCACAAACCGGTATTTGAACCATTGTTCTGCCCAATATCTTCGAATCCATTGGATTCGGGTCTTGCGCTGATTGTAATCCTCTTCAGGATCTGTCTTGTAAAGCTCTGAGAGGTCATCAGGCAAATCTCTTGATGTTCCCCCACGACGCTGTCTGCCACCC
Source organism: Triticum urartu (assembly GCF_003073215.2). Lineage (NCBI taxonomy): Eukaryota > Viridiplantae > Streptophyta > Magnoliopsida > Poales > Poaceae > Triticum > Triticum urartu. The sequence continues at coordinate 617,400,663 of NC_053028.1, forward strand.
TTCCTTACTGATTTCTCTGCAGCCATGAACTTCAAACTGAATGGCTTCAACACGTTCAAAGGCTTCAAAGGTTTTCGCTTGCTGGACAAATAGGAACTGGCTTTGGGATAATTTATGTGATACTGTAAGAATTCTGCAAATGAATGCAGACTATGAGAACCAAGGGATTCTCCCACGGACATGTACCTGTGACAGCATTAAGGTGCGAGGGAAGGGGAAGAGGTCATATGCATTCTTAGAAGATTTTGAAGATAAATCAGTTTAGAAGACATTGACCTCATCGTGCGAAGACATTCACTCATAGATAAGGAGTTGGTTCCAGATTTGTACGAATCCACGGATCAGTACAAGTGAGGAATCTACTACTTTGTGAAGCATAAGTGAATATACTAGGCATGTAATGAGATGCAGTATGAAAGAGATCCAACTTGTGTGAATAGAAACTGCTTGTGGTAGAAAGTGATAAAGCTATAGGATCTAAGGGGCCGTAAAAAGAAGGTTTTATTTACCACACGAAGAACTGCTAGACGGAGTGGAAGAGGAGGCCGAGTAGTTCGATCTTCCGTGCCCTAACTTGGCGATGGAGGACACCTACGGCGACGGCGGAGAGGACGATGTCTGCGGTCGGCGTGAAGACGGCGTCGGAGAGGTTGCGGCAGCGAAGCGCTTCGTCGCCGGCGTCGTCGAGGGCTAGCAGTGGCGCTAGGGTTCGTGCGAGAGTGGAAGAAGAGATAATGACCGCTGTGAGGTGTGTATTTATAGGTACAGGGGTGGCACTGCGTTATTACACAGGTGCCCCTGGCGATTCACATCTGAGGAACACGTGGCCATCATGCAGCATATTGGGGTTTGTTCCACGTCCCACGCACGCCTGGATTATCGGGTGGTCGTTCCCACTTCTCCGGGTTTAAGGTGGAGGAATGAGCATTGAAAACGGACTTAATGGTTGTCTATGTATCTTCTGCTGACAAGGACGCAGAGAAGACATTCGACAGTTTCAATAGAATGCATATGATTTGGAGAGATAGAGTTTGAGATAGAAAGCATAGAGAGGTTAGGGTCCGATCACATTCACTTAGTTCAAAAGATTCAAGAAGACATAGCTATAAGTGAATGCTGTAGAGGATAGAACACTAGTATATATATACATAATCAACATAGTGAAGATAATCATGAAGACATGTTGAGATTGAAGCCAAATCAAATGTGAAGACATAGCAAATGTAATGCCATGAGTAAAACGCTTCAAACATAACTTTTGTGGTGGCGTTACCCACCGTATAGGAAGTATTAGACCCAGACACGGCGCACAATTATCGTGGCGCTCCGAAGTCAAATTCCACATTAATGTATTCACACTTAGAATGTATGTCTTCATTGATTGAAGATATAATTTACTTCGTGTGTTGCACATCTAAGTCATCAATATGCATAAGTGTTAGGATGTGTGCCTGATCACAGGACATTTGAGGATTCCAAGTTATTTAGCTCACACCGTAACTTGCAAAATCTCTTCTCATCCAAGGGCTTGGTGAAGATATCTGCCAATTGCTCTTCAGTGTTGACGTGTATGATATCAATATCTTCCTTCACAACATGATCTCTGAGAAAGTGATGACGAATTTCAATGTGCTTTGTCTTCGAGTGCTGAACTGGGTTGTTGGCAATCTTGATGGCGCTTTCGTTGTCGCAGTAGAGTGGCACTTGCTTCAGATGAATGCCATAGTCCTTGAGTGTTTGCTTCATCCATAGAAGCTGAGCGCAGCAAGATCCAGCAGCAATGTATTCAGATTCAGAAGTGGAGAGAGATACACAGTTCTGCTTCTTCGAAGACCAACATACAAGTGATCGTCCCAGAAACTGACATGTGCCTGATGTAGACTTGCGATCCACTTTGTCACCAGCATAATCAGCATCCGAGAATCCAACCAGATCAAACTCTGAGCCCTTTTTATACCATAATCCTAGAGTTGGGGTGTGAGCCAAATATCGAAGAATTCGCTTCACAGCTAAGTGATGCGACTCCTTTGGTGCCGCTTGAAATCGAGCACACATGCAAACACTAAGCATAATATCTGGCCTAGATGCACATAGATAAAGCAAAGAACCAATCATGGAGCGGTATACCTTTTGATCAAACTCTTTACCATTGTCGTCAGGACCCAGATGATGCTTGGCTGGCATTGGAGTCGTGAAGCCTTTGCAGTCTTGCATTCCGAACTTCTTCAGGAAATCTTTGAGATACTTCTCTTGAGATATGAAGATGCCATTGCGTTGCTGTCGTATTTGAAGTCCGAGGAAGAACTTCAGCTCTCCCATCATGGACATCTGATATTGCTCTTGCATCATATATCTAAACTCTCCACTGTACTTTTGATTGGTGCAGCCGAAGATAATGTCATCCACATATATTTGGCACACAAACAGTTCACCATCATATGTCTTCGTGAAGAGAGTGGGGTCGAGGGAACCAGGTATGAAGCCTTTGCTCTTCAGGAAGTATTTGAGTGTGTCATACCAGGCCCGAGGGGCTTGTTTGAGGCCATACAGTGCCTTGTTGAGCTTGTATACCATGTCAGGATGTTTTGGATCTTCAAAGCCAGGCGGTTGTGCAACATACACTTCTTCTTCAATCTTGCCATTGAGAAAGGCGCTCTTCACATCCATTTGATATAGAAGTATGTTGTGATGATTGGCATAGGCCAGCAGTATGCGTATGGCTTCAAGTCTAGCCATAGGAGCAAATGTTTCATCGAAGTCAATGCCTTCCACTTGAGTATATCCTTGAGCAACGAGATGAGCTTTGTTTCTGACAACTTGACCATGCTCATCTTGCTTGTTGCAGTATATCCATTTGGTGCCTATTATGTTGTGCTTCCGAGGATCAGGATGCTTAACTAGTTCCCATACATTATTCAGCTCAAACTGTTGAAGCTCTTCTTGCATAGCTTGAATCCATTCAGGTTCCATGAAGGCTTCTTCAACTTTCTTGGGTTCTGTTATTGAGACGAATGCGAAGTGCCCACAGAAATTTGCTAGCTGAGTTGCCCTTGAACGAGTGAGCGGACCGGGTGCATTGATGCTATCAATTATTCTTTCAATCTGCACTGCAGTGGCAACACGAGGATGTACAGGGCGAAGATTTTGCTCTTGCTGATCATTGTCATTGTTAGAGGGAATGTCTTCAGGCTGAGCATTGTCTTCAGGTTGATCAGGTGCAGAGATGATAAGTTCTTCTTCAGGATGAGCTTCAGAAGGTATGATTTCTCCAGTTCCCATTAGCTTGATTGATTCACTGGATGGAACTTCATCTAGCACATTTGGTAGGTGCTCTCTTTGTGAACCGTTAGTCTCATCGAACCGCACATCCACTGTTTCAACCACTTTATAATGAAAGAGATTGAAGACTCTGTAGGAGTGCGAATCCTTTCCATATCCAAGCATAAAACCCTCATGTGCTTTTGGTGCAAATTTTGAAGTGTGATGTGGATCCTTGATCCAGCACCTTGCACTAAATACTCTGAAGTAACTGACATTTGGCTTCTTGCCAGTAAGGAGCTCATAAGATGTCTTGTTCATAAGCTTGTGAAGATAAACACGATTGATTGTATGTCATGCAGTATCAATGGATTCAGGCCAGAATTTTCTTGGAGTCTTGTATTCATCTAGCATCGTTCTGGCCATCTCAATGAGTGTTCTGTTCTTGCGTTCGACGACGCCATTCTGCTATGGCGTGTACAGGGCTGAGAATTCATGTGTGATGCCCAAGGTATCAAGATATGTATCAAGGCCAGTGTTCTTGAATCCAGTGCCATTGTCACTTCTGATGTGCTTTATCTTGGCGCCATAGTTGTTCATTGCTCGATTGGCGAAGCGTTTGAAGACATCCTGCACTTCAGTCTTGTAGAGGATTATGTGCACCCAAGTATATCTAGAATAATCATCAACAATGACAAAGCCATAGAGACAAGCAGTAGTAGTAAGAGTTGAGTAATGAGTGGGACCAAAAAGATCCATGTGGAGCAGTTCGAAGGGTCGAGTAGTAGTCATGATTGTCTTCGAGGGATGTTTGGCCCTCGTCATCTTTCCTACTTCACAGGCACCGCATAAGTGATCTTTTTTGAACTTGACGCCCTTGATGCCTATGACATGCTTCTTCTTTGCAAGGGTGTGGAGGTTCCTCATGCCAGCATGCCCAAGCCTCCGATGCCAGAGCCAGCATTCTGAAGCTTTTGCTAGAAGACATACGGCAAGCTGTGGTCCTGCTGAGAAATCTACCACGTACAAATCATCTTTCCGATACCCTTCAAACACTAGAGACTTGTCAGATTCCATTAGAACAAGGCAGCGATATTTTCCAAATATTACGATCATGTTCAAATCGCAAAGCATTGAGACATACATTAAGTTGAAGCCAAGGGATTCAACAAGCATGACTTTATCCATGTGTTGATCCTTTGAGATTGCAACTCTACCTAGACCTAGTACCTTACTTTTACCAGTGTCGGCAAATGTGATGTGACTCTTGTCGGATGGACGTAAGGTTGAGTCCATTAGAAGGCTTCTTTTGCCAGTCATGTGATTTGTACACCCACTATCAATAATCCATTCTGAAGACGCTGGTGTCGTACCCTACAATGCAGTTAGGGGGATAGGCTTCACGAAGAGAATTGTGAAGCAAAAACATTTGACGAACCAGTGAGTTATGAAAGCTTAGATCCAGATTAGGACTGATAGGGAGAGTAGCAAGCGATTCAGGAACGAAGTACATAGTAAGACCATTCGGGCATTTGATCTTGCGCCCTACAAGATGTTTAAGGTCCCCAGCAATAGCGCCAGAAGATTTTGGTTTTCTGCTGGAGACCTTTCCCTGCAAAAGAGAGTTAAGCCTTCTTAGCCACCCACATCTTCAAGGGTGGCTTAGAAGCGATAATTCTAAGTGCAGCGTCTGAGAACTTTGGCTTTGGAGCCCTAGCAAAAAGTCTTGCAGGCGAACAATAATACTCACAAGAATAAGCAGAATAGTTTTTGGCCTTATGAACATGGCAGTTCGATGAACCGCGCTCATATTCATAGGCCTGAGTATGGTTTCCCTGCAAAACATTTGCGTTAGTGCGACTCAGGTGAGTCCTCTGCCTGTATGAAGCCTTTGGGCCGTATGAAGCCTGTGGTCTGGGGTTTGTCTTCTTCATCTGTGGTGTCATGACGGCATTCACAGGAAGATTTTCCAAACACCTTTTGGGCACCCAGATCTTCTTCATAGGCGGTCCATTCCTGCAGTTAGTACCAATGTACCTGGCAAACACTTCACCATTCTGATTCTTAAACAGTTTATAGTTTGCATCAAAGGATTCATCGATGACAATGGTGTTAGCACAAGTGAAGCCAGATAGATTGGATGGATCAGCTGAAGGTTCCTTTGCAGCAACCCATGTGGTTTTGGGGTACTGTTCAGGTTTCCAATAAGAGCCATCAGCATTCATTTTCCTTACGAACCCAACACCCTCTTTCCTCGGGTTTCGGTTCAGAATCTGCCTTTTGAGGACATCACATAGTGTCTGATGCCCTTTAAGGATTTTGTACATCCCTGTTTCAAGCAATGTCTTCAACCTAGCATTCTCATTAGCAATAGTAGTGGTATCCTCAGCAGAGGGGTTAGTTACCACATCGACAGTTGAAGATATTGCAACAGTAGCAGCAGTAGAACATTCAGCAACAGAAGTAGCATTATCACGTGCAATGCATTTAAGACATGGTGGTTCAAATCCTTCCTGAGCGGAACTGATCTATTCGGCGCGAAGTGACTCATTTTTCTTTTGAAGATCTTCATGGGCCGCTCTCAATTTCTCAAGATCTTGCTTCCTTTGAAGATAATCATAGGAAAGCTTTTCATGAGTTGTTGAGAGCATTTCATGACGACTTTCAAGTTCCTCATACTTAACGTAAAGATTTTTTATGTCTTCAATTAAGGACTCAGATCGAGTCATTTCAGCGCCCAACAGATCATCGCTTTTGTCTAACAGTTTTTGAATATGTTCCATGGCTTTCTGTTGTTCAGTTGCAATTTTAGCAAGTGTTTTGTAGCTGGGTCTTGAACCACAATCAGAGTCATCGTCACTAGATGTTTGATAGTGAGTAGTGCGTGTGTTTACCTTGGCACCGCGTGCCATGAAGCAGTAGGTAGGAGCAGAGTAGTCCTTGTCATTTGCATCGGTGTCGGTGGTGAAGTCATTGTCTTCAGTGTTGAAGATGGACTTGGCAACGTATGCTGTAGCCAGACTTGCAATGCCAGAATGGACTCCTCCTCAGACTCCACCTCCGCCTCCTCAGAAGCGAACTCCTCCTCTGAATCCATTTCCTTGCCAACAAACGCACGTGCCTTGCCAGATGAGCTCTTCTTGTGTGATGAAGACTTTGAGGAAGACTTGGAAGAAGACTTTGAGTATTTCTTCTTCTTCTTGTCGTCAGAGTAATATTCCTTGATCTTCTTCTTCTTTCTGTTCTCATTGTCCCACTGCGGACACTCAGAGATGAAGTGGCCAGTTTTCTTGCACTTGTGGCATGTTTTCTTCTTGTAGTCATGAGCAGAAGCTTCATCATTCCTTGAGCTTGATCGTGAAGACTTTCTGAAGCCTTTCTTCTTGGTGAATTTTTGGAACTTCTTCACAAGCATAGCAAGTTCCTTTCCAATGTCTTCAGGATCATCAGAACTGCTGTCAGATTCTTCTTCAGATGAGGAGACAACTTTTGCCTTCAAGGCACGAGTTCGCCCATAGTTTGGACCGTAGATATCTCTTTTCTCAGAAAGCTGAAACTCATGTGTGTTGAGCCTCTCAAGTATGTCGGACGGATCGAGTGTTTTGAAATCAGGTCGTTCTTGAATCATCAGGGCTAGGGTGTCAAACGAACTGTCAAGTGATCTCAGTAGTGTCTTGACGACTTCATGCTTGGTGATCTCAGTAGCGCTGAGGGCTTGAAGCTCATTTGTGATGTTAGTGAGTCGGTCAAACGTGAGCTGGACATTCTCATTGTCATTTCGCTTGAAGCGGTTGAAGAGGTTGCGAAGGACACTGATTCTCTGATCTCTCTGGGTTGAGACGCCTTCGTTGACCTTGGAGAGCCAGTCCCAGACCAGCTTAGATGTTTCCAAAGCACTCACACGGCCATACTGTCCTTTGGTCAGATGACCACAGATGATATTCTTGGCAGTAGAGTCCAGTTGAACGAACTTCTTGACATCAGCAGCAGTGACACCTTCTCCAGCCTTGGGAACGCTGTTCTTGATGACATACCATAGGTCGACGTCAATGGCTTCAAGATGCATGCGCATCTTATTCTTCTAGTAGGGATATTCAGTTCCATCGAAGACGGGGCACGCAGCGGAGACTTTAATTATCCCTGTAGTCGACATAGCTAAAACTCCAGGTGGTTAAACTGAATCACACAGAACAAGGGAGCACCTTGCTCTGATACCAATTGAAAGTGCGTTATATCGACTAGAGGGGGGTGAATAGGCGATTTTTATGTAAGTCTTCAAAACGTGGAAGTTTCAAAGACAAACGATAGAAATAAACCTATTACCATGCAGCGGAAGGTAGACTACACTAGGCAAACCATAGTCAAGTATTCAATGAAGTGAGAGCACAATGACTAATAGCAGCAATGTAGTAAGGATCAGGTAGGAAGATATTATGAAGCCACACAGAACACGCAGTCACTCAGTGAAGACAAAAGATAGTGCAAACATACAATGACTTCACAGGGAGTAACAGTAAGTAAAGGGAAGGGAAGGATGAAACCAGTGACTCGTTGAAGACAATGATTTGTTGGACCAGTTCCAGTTGCTGTGACAACTGCACGTCTGGTTAGGGCGGCTAGGTATTTAAACCTGAGGACACACAGTCCCGGACACCCAGTCCTGAACACGCAGCTCAGGACACCCAGTCCTCACCATATTCCCCTTGAGCTAAGGTCACACAGACCTCGCCCAATCACTCTGGTAAGTCTTCAAGGTAGACTCCCAAACCTTCACAGACTTCGTTCACCGGCAATCCACAATGTCTCTTGGATGCTCAGAACGCGACGCCTAACCGGCTGGAGGATTCACAGTCCTCAAGTGTAATAAGTCTTCAGATCACACAGACAAGAAGACTTAAGTGATGCCCAATTCTCTTTGGCTCTGGGTGGTTAGGGCTTTATCCTCGCAAGGAATTCTCTCTCAAAGGCTTCGAGGTGGGTTGCTCTCAAACGACAAAAGCCGTACTCTAAATCTGAGCAGCCAACCGTTTATGGTTGTAGGGGGTGGGCTATTTATAGCCACTAGGCAACCCGACCTGATTTGTCCGAAATGACCTTGGGTCACTAAGGAACTGACACGTGTTCCAACGGTTAGATTTCAAACTCACACGGCAACTTTACTTGGGCTACAAGCAAAGCTGACTTGTCCGACTCTGGACAAGATTCGCTCTCATAGTCTTCACTCGAAGACATAGGTTTTGTTTAGGCATCACTTCAGTCATTCTGACTGGTTCTCTTGGACCCCACTTAACAGTACGGTAGTTCCTATGACTCAACAAAGAAGAAAAAGAACTACGAAAGATCTAAGTCTTCGAGCTCCATAGGCTTCATGCGGTGTCTTCTCTTGTAATAGTCTTCAGTGTGAATATCTTCATATACCACCTTTGACATCAATGTATTCATACATTTTTAGGGGTCATCTCTGGTAGGAAAACCGAATCAATGAGGGACTTCTACCTGTGTTATCCTGCAATTCTCACAAACACATTAGTCCCTCAACTAGGTTTGTCGTCAATACTCCAAAACCAACTAGGGGTGGCACTAGATGCACTTACATCAGTAGTATCTTGTTCTGAAGTTTCATGATCATCATCATTAGCTTCCTCACTAATTGGTGTAGGTGTCACAGAAACTAATTTCTGTGATGTACTACTTTCCAATAAGGGAGCAGGTACAGTTACCTCATCAAGTTCTACTTTCCTCCCACTCATTTCTTTCGAGAGAAACTCCTTCTCTAGAAAGTTTCTGAATTTAGCAACAAAAATCTTGCCTTCGGATCTGTGATAGAAGGTGTATCCAATAGTTTCCTTTGGATATCCTATGAAGACACATTTATCCGATTTGGGTTCGAGCTTATCAAGTTGAAGCTTTTTCACATAAGCATCGCAGCCCCAAACTTTCAGAAATGACAACTTTGGTTTCTTGCCAAACCACAGTTCATAAGGCGTCGTCTCAACGGATTTTGATGGTGCCCTATTTAACATGAATGCGTCCGTCTCTAGAGCACAACCCCAAAACGATAGCGGTAAATCAGTAAGAGACATCATAGATCGCACCATATCAAGTAAAGTACGATTACGACGTTTGGACATACCATTACGCTGTGGTGTTCCGGGTGGCGTGAGTTGCGAAACTATTCCGCATTGTTTCAAATGTACACCAAACTCATAACTCAAATATTCTCCTCCACGATCAGATCGTAGGAATTTTATTTTCTTGTTACGATGATTTTCAACTTCACTCTGAAATTCTTTGAACTTTTCAAACGTTTCAGACTTATGTTTCATTAAGTAGATATACCCATATCTACTTAAATCATCTGTGAAGGTGAGAAAATAACGATATCCGCCACGAGCCTCAACATTCATCAGACCACATACATTTGTATGTATGATTTCCAACAAATCTGTTGCTCTCTCCATAGTACCGGAGAACGGTGTTTTTGTCATCTTACCCATAAGGCACGGTTCGCAAGTACCAAGCGATTCATAATCAAGTGGTTCCAAAAGTCCATCAGTATGGAGTTTCTTCATGCGCTTTACACCGATATGACCCAAACGGTAGTGCCACAAATAAGTTGCACTATCATTATCAACTCTGCATCTTTTGGCTTCAACATTATGAATATGTGTGTCACTACTATCGAGATTTAATAAAAATATACCACTCTTTAAGGGTGCATGACCATAAAAGATATTACTCATATAAATAGAACAACCATTATTCTCTGATTTAAATGAATAACCGTCTCACATCAAACAAGATCCAGATATAATGTTCATGCTTAACGCTGGCACCAAATAACAATTATTTAGGTGTAATACTAATCCCGAAGGTAGAGGTAGAGGTAGCGTGCCGACCGCGATCACATCGACTTTGGAACCATTTCCCACGCGCATCGTCTCCTCGTCCTTAGCCAATCTTCGCTTAATCCGTAGTCCCTATTTTGAGTTGCAAATGTTAGCAACAGAACCAGTATCAAATACCTAGGTGCTACTGCGAGCATTAGTAAGGTACACATCAATAACATGTATATCACATATACCTTTGTTCACCTTGCCATCCTTCTTATCCGCCAAATACTTGGGGCAGTTCCGCTTCCAGTGACCTGTCTGCTTGCAGTAGAAGCACTCAGTTTCAGGCTGAGGTCCAGGTTTGGGTTTCTTTTCTTGAGTAGCAACTTGCTTGTTGTTCTTTTTGAAGTTCCCCTTCTTCTTCCCTTTGCCCTTTTTCTTGAAACTAGTGGTCTTGTTGACCATCAACACTTGATGCTCCTTCTTGATTTCTACCTCCGCAGCTTTTAGCATTGCGGAGAGCTCTGGAATAGTCTTATTCATCCCTTGCATATTATAGTTCATCACGAAGCTCTTGTAGCTAGGTGGCAGTGATTGGAGAATTCTGCCAATGACGCAATCATCTGGAAGATTAACTCCCAATTGAATCAAGTGATTATTATACCTAGACATTTTGAGTATATGCTCACTGACAGAACTGTTCTCCTCCATCTTGCAGCTACAGAACTTATTGGAGACTTCATATCTCTCAATCCGGGCATTTGCTTGAAATATTAACTTCAACTCCTGGAACATCTCATATGCTCCATGACGTTCAAAACGTCGTTGAAGTCCCGATTCTAAGCCGTAAAGCATGGCACACTGAACTATCGAGTAGTCATCAGCTTTGCTCTGCCAGACGTTCGTAACATCTGGTGTTGCTCCAGCAGCAGGCCTGGCACCCAGTGGTGCTTCCAGGACGTAATTCTTCTGTGTAGAAATGAGGATAATCCTCAAGTTACGGACCCAGTCCATGTAATTGCTACCATCATCTTTCAACTTTGCTTTCTCAAGGAACGCATTAAAATTTAAAGGAACAACAGCACCGGCCATCTATCTACAATCAAACATAAACAAGCAAGATACTATCAGGTACTAAGTTCATGATAAATTTAGGTTCAATTAATCATATTACTAAAGAACTCCCACTTAGATAGACATCCCTCTAATCCTCTAAGTGATTACGTGATCCAAATCAACTAAACCATGTCCAATCATCACGTGAGATGGAGTAGTTTCATTGGTGAACATCACTATGTTGATCATATCTACTATATGATTCACGCTCGACCTTTCGGTCTCCGTGTTCCGAGGCCATATTTGTATATGCTTGGCTCGTCAAGTATAACCTGAGTATTCCGCGTGTGCAACTGTTTTGCACCCGTTGTATTTGAACGTAGAGCCTATCACACCCGATCATCACGTGGTGTCTCAGCACGAAGAACTTTTGCAACGGTGCATACTCAGGGAGAACACTTCTTGATAATTAGTGAGAGATCATCTTAAAATGCTACCATCAAACAAAGCAAGATAAGATGCATAAAAGATAAACATCACATGCAATCAATATAAGTGATATGATATGGCCATCATCATCTTGTGCTTGCGATCTCCATCTTTGAAGCACCGTCATGATCACCATCGTCACCGGCGCGACACCTTGATCACCATCGTAGCATCGTTGTCGTCTCGCCAATCTTATGCTTCCACGACTATCGCTACCGCTTAGTGATAAAGTAAAGTATTACAGCGCAATTGCATTGCATACAATAAAGCGACAACCATATGGCTCCTGCCAGTTGTCGATAACTCGGCTACAAAACATGATCATCTCATACAATAAAATTTAGCATCATGTCTTGACCATATCACATCACAACATGCCCTGCAAAAACAAGTTAGACGTCCTCTACTTTGTTTGTTGCAAGTTTTACGTGGCTGCTACGGACTTAAGCAAGAACCAATCTTACCTACGCATCAAAACCACAACGATAGTTTGTCAAGTTGGTGATGTTTTAACCTTCGCAAGGACCGGGCGTAGACACACTCGGTTCAACTAAAGTTGGAGAAACTGACACCCGCTAGCCACCTTTGTGCAAAGCACGTCGGGAGAACCGGTCTCGCGTAAGCGTACGCGTAATGTCGGTCCGGGCCGCTTCGTCCAACAATACCGCCGAACCAAAGTATGACATGCTGGTAAGCAGTATGACTTATATCGCCCACAACTCACTTGTGTTCTACTCGTGCATATAACATCAACACATAAAACCTAGGCTCTGATACCACTGTTGGGGAACGTAGTAATTTCAAAAAAAATCCTACGCACACGCAAGATCATGGTGATGCATAGCAACGAGAGGGGAGAGTGTGATCTACGTACCCTTGTAGACCGACAGCGGAAGCGTTAGCACAACGCGGTTGATGTAGCCGTACGTCTTCACGGCCTGACCGATCAAGTACCGAAACTACGGCACCTCCGAGTTTTAGCACACGTTCAGCTCGATGATGATCCCCGGACTCCAATCCAGCAAAGTGTCGGGGAAGAGTTCCGTCAGCATGACGGCGTGGTGACGATCATGATGTTCAACTGTCGCAGGGCTTCGCCTAAGCACCACTACAATATTATCGAGGTATATGGTGGAAGGGGGCACCGCACACGGCTAATAAAACGATCACGAAGATCAACTTGTGTGTCTAGGGGTGCCCCTGCCCCCGTATATAAAGGAGAAAAGGGAGGAGGCCGGCCGGCCCTATAGGCGCGCCAAGGAGGAGTCCTCCTCCTAGTAGGAGTAGGACTCCTACTAGGAGGGGGGAAAGGAAGTGGGGAGGGAGAAGGAAAGGGGGGCGCCGCCCCCCTCTCCTAGTCCAATTCGGACCAGGGGGAGGAGGCGCGCGGCCCACCATGGCTGCCCTTCTCTCTCTCCACTAAGGCCCATATGGCCCATTACTTCTCCCGGGGGGGGTTCCGGTAACCCTCCGGTGCTCCGGTTTTATCCGAAACTTCCCCAGAACACTTCCGGTGTCCGAATATAGCCGTCCAATATATCAATCTTTATGTCTCGACCATTTCGAGACTCCTCGTCATGTCCGTGATCACATCCGGGACTCCGAACTAACTTCGGTACATCAAAACTCATAAACTCATAATATAATTGTCATCGAAACCTTAAGCGTGCGGACCCTACGGGTTCGAGAACAATGTAGACATGACCGAGACACGTCTCCGGTCAATAACCAATAGCGGAACCTGGATGCTCATATTGGCTCCCACATATTCTACGAAGATCTTTATCGGTCAGACCGCATAACAACATACGTTGTTCCCTTTGTCATCGGTATGTTACTTGCCCGAGATTCGATCGTCGGTATCTCAATACCTAGTTCAATCTCGTTACCGGCAAGTCTCTTTAGTCATTCCGTAATACATCATCTCACAACTAACTCATTAGTTGCAATGCTTGCAAGGCTTATGTGATGTGCATTACCGAGAGGGCCCAGAGATACCTCTCCGACAATCGGAGTGACAAATCCTAATATCGAAATATGCCAACCCAACATCTACCTTTGGAGACACCTGTAGAGCACCTTTATAATCACCCAGTTACGTTGTGACGTTTGGTAGCACACAAAGTGTTCCTCCGGCAAACGGGAGTTGCATAATCTCATAGTCATAGGAACATGTATAAGTCATGAAGAAAGCAATAGCAACATACTAAACGATCGGGTGCTAAGCTAATGGAATGGGTCATGTCAATCACATCATTCTCCAAATAATGTGATCCCGTTAATCAAATGAAAACACATGTCTATGGTTAGGAAACATAACCATCTTTGATTAACGAGCTAGTCAAGTAGAGGCATACTAGTGACGTTTAGTTTGTCTATGTATTCACACAACTATTATGTTTCCGGATAATACAATTCTAGCATGAATAATAAACATTTATCATGATATAAGGAAATAAAATAATAACATTATTATTGCCTCTAGGGCATATTTCCTTCAAGAATTTGAATATGAGGATAGTGTCCGACCCTGCAAAATAAGTTCCACATTCCACCATAGAGAGAATAATGCTTTCGCAGATCTAATCCACTAGCTTGCTTTGGCAACATGACGTTACGTCATGGCCTGGTGATTATTCGAACTGTTTCTTTTAACCAGCCTCGCACATAATGCGAGGCAGTTTTTCGACACGTCTTGTCAAAGCAGAGATCGTGTCCCCCTATTACGGAATTCTCATCAATACGGGTGTGGGTAACCCATCCGCGCCATCAATTGCGGCGCTTGGGGGATAAGCGAGTTTTACTAGGCAAGTGGGGACGTTTAATTTTGTCCGCCCATATAAAGGGATAAGGATTCACCTTTCTATCCACGCCTTCTTCCTCCTCTGCTCATCCGCTCCCGCATACTCGAGCTCTAGCGCCTAAGCTCTCACTTCCACCTCAACCTTCTCCAACCATGTCCAGAGCGAGAGGCAAGTGGATGGTCTCCTACGTCATGGAGGGAGACGTCAAGAAACTGAGGAGAGCCGGATACCTGCATGACGACATCGCGCACCGGCTCCCAGATGAGGGACAGCTCATCCCCACCCCCGAGCCCCATGAGAGGGTGGTATTCCTCACTCATTTCCTCCGCGGACTGGGATTTCCTCTCCATCCCTTCGTCCGGGGGCTCATGTTTTATTACGGCCTGGATTTCCACGATCTAGCCCCGAACTTCATCCTCAACATCTCGGTGTTTATCGTCGTGTGTGAGGCCTTCCTCCGCATCAAGCCCCACTTCGGCTTATGGCTGAAGACCTTCAATGTCAAGCCGAAGGTAGTGAGCGGCCGCCAGGCGGAGTGCGGAGGCGCCATGGTGGGCAAGATGCCCAACATCACATGGCTCGAGGGCACCTTCGTGGACACCATAAAGGGGTGGCAATCGGGGTGGTTCTATATCACCGAGCTGCGCGACCCCGCATGGGTAGCGGCCCCCGAGTTCCGATCTGGCATCCCCATGCGGCTCACCTCGTGGAAAGAGAAGGGCCTGTCCTGGGGTAATTCAAAAGAGCTGACCAGACTCCAGTCATGTATTCAGAACATGGTGGATAAGAAGCTCAAGCTTGTCAACATAGTCCAGGTTATGCTTGTTCGCCGGATACTCCCGTGCCAACAACGGGAGTTTACCTTGTGGGACTTCAATCCGGCGCAGCACCGAACTCTGAATAGGCTCTTCGACACGACTCATGAAGATGCCTGGAGGGTGCTGTTCAAGGGCGTCGCGGTCCCTCCCCCATTACTGAGGATCGCGGATTCAGCGCGAAGCGCCACGCCAGTGCGGTAAGTTGCTTTACCTCTTATAGGATATTTGTTTTATATATATATATATTCGCTCTATGCGGGATCTAAACTCCAGTAATTTTGACTGGACTGGCAGAAGATGGCCGGACAGATCGATTGTCCGGCTCCCTTGCCCGAAGGCCCCGTAGACGCTCTTCTGACGAAGATGCTGACTCCGGCCCCTTATAAGGTGCCGGAGAAGACCAAGAAGGCAAAGGGAGCTCGAAAGAGTTCCCAATGCCAAGCGTCGTCGGACTCACCGTCCGATGACTCTGCGGTGCACTCTTCCCTCGAAGACAAGGAAGAGGAAGAGGAGGCTCCCCCACTGACTGGGGGAGACAAGAAAAGGAAGGCCGCCCCAACTGGGGAGGCCGAAGGGTCCAAGAAGGGAAGGACGCTCCTTCCGGACAGCTCCACCGCCGCCGACGAAAGTGAAGACGAGTGGTTGGCCAGGGGCAAGCCCCAGGGAAATCGTAAGTATTCGGATACCAAAGTAACCCATAGGATTCCTTTGTCGCATTGATTTCCCTAACGCCGAACTCAATTGTGCAGGACGCCCTGTAACACCCCCGATATGATTTACCTAATATGTAATCCAACTCTTGCCGTTGTCGGCGTTAAGTTATTTTATTTTCTCGGGTTCGGGTTTTTGTCTCCGTGTGTTGTTGTTGTCATGCATCTCATATCATGTCATCATGTGCATTGCATTTGCATATGTGTTCATCTCATGCATCCGAGCATTTTCCCTGTTGTCCGTTTTGCATTCCGGCGCTCCGTTCTCCTCCGGTGGTCATTTCTACCTTTCTTTCGTGTGTGGGGGTTAAACATTTCCGAATTGGACCGAGACTCTCCAAGCGGCCTTGGTTTATTACCGGTAGACCGCCTGTCAAGTTTCGTACCATTAGGACTTCGTTTGATGCTCCAACGGTTAACCGAGGGACCGAAAAGGCCTCATGTGTGTTGCAGCCCAACACCCCTCCAATTTGGCCAAAAACCCACCAAAACCCTCTCCATAATCCAGAGCGTTCGATCATGATCGCGTGGCCGAAAACCGCACCTCATTTGGACTCTCCTAGCTCCTCCTATGCCTATATATAGGCCCTCCTCCGAAATCCCGGATCTCCTCTCCCCCGAAACCCTAACAATCGCCCCGCCGCCGCCGGACATGTCCGCCGCCTAATCGGACACATCTCCGCCACCGCCCGCAGCCAACCGAGGGCCGCCACGTGGCGCGCCGCCACCCACAGCCACGCCGGCCCGCGCGGCCCGCTGCGAGCCCCGGCGGCCCAGAGGAGCGCCGCCGCCCGCGGCTGCTTCTTCCTCCGCCTCGGCGCCGCTCCACCCGTCGCGCCGCCGCACGCCATTCTCTCCGGCGACCGGCCACCGCCCGACTCCGGCCAGGGT
Organism: Triticum urartu; assembly: GCF_003073215.2. Classification (NCBI taxonomy): domain Eukaryota; kingdom Viridiplantae; phylum Streptophyta; class Magnoliopsida; order Poales; family Poaceae; genus Triticum; species Triticum urartu. Next base: position 617,417,522 of record NC_053028.1, read on the forward strand.
CGTCGCCGGAGCTCGCCGCCATCGCCGCTCCGCCCCCTCGACGCCAACAGTAGCAGGCCCGGCGAGCACCTCCGCCGCGCCGGCGACCTCCGCAAGCCGGCGGGCCTCACCTTCCTCCTCCCCGGCGACTCCGAGTTCCGGCCGGCGTTCCTCAAATGGCATGCGCCCGATCAAGATCCGGTCCGGGTGAACAGTAACCCTAGATCCGGAGGGTATATTTTCTCTAAGTCCCCAGTTTCTCAGAATTTTTGGCAAACTTTGACGCATCGTAACTTTGCATCCGTAGATCTGTTTTGGCACCGATCAGAATTTTTTTGTTGGGATATCACTATATGATCTTGTTATCTTAATGCATCTATATACTTGGTAAAGGGTGGAAGGCTCGGCCTTTTGCCTAGTGTTTTGTTCCACTCTTGCCACCCTAGTTTCCGTCATATCGGTGTTATGTTCCCGGATTTTGCGTTCCTTACGCGGTTGGGTAATAATGGGAACCCCTTGACAAATCGCCTTGGATAAAACTTCTCCAGCAATGCCCAACCTTGGTTTTACCTTTTTCCACCTAGCCTCTTTTTCCCTTGGGTTCTGCAGACTCAAGGGTCATCTTTATTAAACCCCCGGGCCAGTGCTCCTCTGAGTGTTGGTCCAAACTAGAGTCCTGTGCAGCGCCCCCTCGGGGAAACTCGAGGTTTGGTTTTAGTTGTATGGAGAGCTCATCTGAGTGTGCCCTGAGAACGAGATATGTGCAGCTCCTATCGGGATTTGTCGGCACATTTGGGCGGTGTTGCTGGATTTGTTTTAACTTGTCGGGTTGTCTTGTAGAACCGGGTACCGAGTCTGATCGGAATGTCTCGGGAGAAGGTATATCCTTCGTTGACCGTGAGAGCTTGTCATGGGCTAAGTTGGGACTCCCCTGCAAGGATTTGAACTTTCGAAAGCCGTGCCCGCGGTTATGGGCAGATGGGAATTTGTTAATGTCCGGTTGTAGATAACTTGAACCTTAACTTAATTAAAATGAATCAACTGTGTGTGTTACCGTGATGGTCTCTTCTCGGCGGAGTCCGGGAAGTGAACACGGTGTTGGAGTAATGCTTGCCGCAGGTTGTTTCTCTAGTTCTTCGTTCGCGCTTTGCCTTCTCTTCTCGCTCTCTTTTGCGAACAGGTTAGCCACCATATATGCTAGTCGCTTGCTGCAGCTCCACATATTACCTTGCCTTACCTATAAGCTTAAATAGTCTTGATCACGAGGGTGTGAGATTGCTGAGTCCCTGTGGCTCACAGATTACTTCCAAACCAGATGCAGGGCCTGATGACTCCATTCCAGATGACGCGCTTGAGCTCAAGTGGGAGTTCGACGAGGACTCATGCCGTTACTATGTGTCTTTCCCTGATGATCAGTAGTGGTGCCCAGTTGGGGCGATCGGGACCGTGTCGCATGTTGGGTTGATCTTTTATTTTGGCACCGTAGTCGGGCCATGAGTGATTGGATGATGTAATGCTATTTATGTAGTTTGTTTGACGTGGCGAGTGTAAGCCAACTATGTACCTTCCCCTTTTATTATCTATTTACATGGGGTGTTGTGAAGATTGCCTTACTTGCGACATTGCTTTCAATGCAGTTATGCCTCTAAGTCATGCTTCGACACGTAGGAGATATAGCCTCATCGAGGGCGTTTCACGCCCCGAGCCAATATCGAGGTATCCTCGGACGGCTCCCTGGGCGCGTCGGACATGGATAGTGATCCAGTCCCAACGGCCACCTCCCCTCATCCGGCCGACGACACCGAGGTGCTGTCTCAAGAGGCACCGGATCGGGGGGACAGTCCCGGAGGCGCCTCAAGGCGACCTTCCGGACTCCGGGAGCCGAGGGGACGGGGTCCCCGGAAGCTCCGAGTTCGGCGCTCAGCCGAACACCGTGCCGGACCCTCCAACGGATCCGAGCTCGGGCAGGCGCTCCCCTTCTAAGGAGGGTGAGACACCAATGCCGGTGACCTCTGTCCACCCAGAGGCGCCGAACACTATGTTGGAAGCACTTCGCAGCGCTTCCATCGAGGAGGAGCACCACACTATCATGAGTGCGGTGATCTAGAAGGTTCAGTCCGTGAAGAGCGGATTGACTGAAGCCTGTACTAGCCTTCTAACAGGCTTCGAGGTAAGTATTTTAAAATGTAGTAGAAGTGTTACGGCATAGACAGTAGCCCCTGATGCTGTGTTCGGTGTTCACAAAGAAAAGCTGAACAGAGGATCAAATAATATCGCAGGAGTCTAATATAAGTATGTCAATATGCATATGCAGGCTTCGCTGCTCGCGTCCGCCGCACTAACTACGGAGGTCGCCGTGCTGAAGGAGGCCCTCGAGGGGTCCCAGAAAGAGCTCGGCCTTGCTAAGAGGCAGCTCGAGGAGAACAAGGGTAAGTAATACCCCGTCTGTAGATGAGAAAAAAGGACGCGATTGCTAAATGACAGGATCATTGTATGTTTGCCAGGGGCCACGACCGAGGTGGCGACCCTGAAGCAAGCATTGTCCCTGGCCGAAGAAAAGGCGGCCCAGGAGCGCACCGAGCGAGAGAGGCACGAGGCTCGAGTGGGCGAGGTGCAGCAAGAGCTCCAAGCTCTCGTGACGAAGCACGAGGTGTTGGAGCTTGACTTGAAGACGAGAGAGTCTGAGCTTGCCGCGGCCCGTGAGAGCGCGAAGAGTGCCAAGGCCGAGGCCCAGAAGGCCCTTCAGGAGATCGACGCGATGAAGAAGATAGCGGCGGGTAAGGCTTTCTATATGCAAAGCAAGCATGCAAGGGTGAATTACCGATTTTCTTACCCGAATCCGGAGCTCTTCAGGAGCATTCGCAGATTTTCCCCGCAGTGTGTCCGATGCCGCACTATTCTACCAGGCCGAGGATGGAAGCTGGATGGAGAAGCTGTTCTGGTCTTAGTATGCTGAGGCCGAACATCCGGTGCCAATGAGCGACCAGCTGAAGCAGATGGCCGAGCTACACAAGGAGGCCGATCAGGCCATGAAGGTCTTCATAGTCCGGTTGTGGCCTGGCGACGCCCTTCCGAACAGCTTCTTCGCCCTGGTGAGGCGGCTTGTGGATGCCTGCCCATGGCTGGAGGTCGTCAAGCGATCCGTCTGCATTGAAGGTGCACGTCGGGCCTTCGCCCGTGTGAAAACGCAGTGGGTCAAGCTAGACGCCGTGAAGCTTATCAAGGAGGGGCCGCCGGAGGGCAAGGAGCACCGCCGCCCCGAGATGTACTACGAGGGTGTTCTGCCAGGTGCCCGTCTTATCGCGGATGAGTGTTCACAAAATGTAATATTTGAATGAGACTTGCTCGTTTTTTATCTTGTGTAATGAAAACTTGTTTCATATGCGGTATGCAAGGCTTGTGTGAATTTAAAATATTACCTTCTGTTTGGCTGTTTATCCAATCTGAGAGATGGCTAGTCCTCGGCTTCTGCCCCCATGCCACAAGTGCCGGGGTGTTCAGGATAAACCTGAGCACTCTTGTTCCCATGTTTGGGTCCTTCGAGGGAGGTGCTCAGCACAACGAACAAGGCAATCGGACTAATAATGCTTTATCACTCTCACTTAGCCATAGAATTCTATAATTTTAAATTCCGGTGAAGCCCCTGGTATTCGGAAGGCCGAATTCGGGGCGCGATACACGCCTGTAAGCTGGACGGAGCCGTCCCCTCGCCCTAAGCGGCATAAGTCTTTAGGGACTCGAAACCTCGCCGAACAGCGACCAGTCTCTCACCTTATCATGACAGTCAGTTTTAGCTTTCTCTACTGAGGTGCTCGGCCCGGCAGAACCGGGGCACAATCGCAGTAGTTCTCCTAGCGCTACCTTAGCCGATAGAGCGGAACGTAAGGTACCAAAACATAGGAGCCGGGCAAACCCAACATTTGACCAAAGACATGATTCGGAGCTGATGCATATAATGCTATAAGTTCAGGGTGCCGCACTTGTGAAAGTGTTCGGACTTTTTACACCATATTGTGGGTACGTAAGCCCCTGGTGCATTGGTCATACCAGAGTGTACGGTTGCTAGGCGTCATTAACGAACACATAGATATGTATACATATAACAAAAGTGCGATAATAATCGTAATGTCATGCATTGTATATTAAAAATTGCATTAAAGCAGAGTGATACAGATAGTGTAATGAGCAAAAGAGTAGGACTATGTCCCTTCCAAGGGCGAGTTGAGGAATTATGTGAAATCTGTAATCCACCTGGGAATTCCATAGTCGTCGGCCTCCTTGGTTGCTGTATCATGTGTTCGGCAATAGAGCTGCCAGACAGTGTTTCCAGAGATTGAAGTCCTGAAAGAAAAAGAAAAATAACCAAACGGGAAACCCTGGTGCGGTTTAGGCCGCGTTTTGGGATGTGCCGTAGTTGTGCCTCCCCTCCCCATTTGTGCCCATGGTATTTTTAATGCGTAATGATGTACGCGCGGCATGAACAACGTCGTTGGGCTGGGGTTGGGGTGGCCGTCGTATTGCTACGCGAGCTCAGATTGCGCCAGGTAGTCTATTTGCCGATTGCCCCGAGCGCGCTTGAAGGTGCCCGGGCTTTGAAACGCCGAACTGGTAGATTGCCTTGAGAGGCTGCTTTGCACTTCTACTGCGAGGGCCGCGGTGTGCTCCTCTATTCGGAGAGAGCGCTCTGTGTTTCCATTGACTGTAATAACTCCGCGAGGTCCTGGCATCTTGAGCTTGAGGTATGCATAATGTGGTACCGCATTGAATCTAGCAAATGTGGTTCGTCCGAGCAGTGCGTGATAACCACTGCGGAACGGGACTATATCGAAGATTAACTCTTCACTTCGGAAGTTATCCGGGGATCTGAAGACCACTTCCAGTGTTATTGAGCCTGTGCAGTGGGCCTGTACGCCTGGAATGACGCCTTTAAAGGTCGTCTTTGTGGGTTTGATCCTTGAAGGGTCTATGCCCATTTTGCGCACTGTGTCCTGATAAAGCAGGTTCAGGCTGCTACCGCCGTCCATAAGGACTCGAGTGAGGTGAAATCCGTCGATGATTGGGTCTAGGACTAGTGCAGCGAATCCGCCATGACGGATACTAGTGGGGTGGTCACTGCGATCGAAGGTGATCGGACAGGAGGACCAAGGGTTGAACTTTGGGGTGACTGGCTCCAACGCATATACGTCCCTGAGCGCACGCTTCCGCTCCCTCTTGGGGATGTGGGTTGCATATATCATGTTCACCGTCCGCACTTGCGGGGGAAACCTTTTCTGTCCTCCAGTGTGCGGCTGCCGGGGTTCTTCCTCGTCATCGCTATGCGGCCCCTTGTCCTTGTTTTCGGCGATTAACTTGCCGGCCTTCTTGAACACCCAACAATCCCTGTTGGTGTGATTGGCTGGCTTGTCTGGGGTGCCGTGTATTTGGCACGAGCGATCGAGTATACGGTCCAAGCTAGATGGACCCGGCGTACTTTGTTTGAATGGATTTTTCCGCTGACCGGGTTTAGAGCCTTTGAATCCGGTGTTGACTGCCGTATCCTCGGTACTTTCGCCATTAATGCGGCGCTTATGCTTGTTGCAACGCGACCTGCTGTTGCCGTCCTTGGTATCTGAGGTACCATGGTTCTTTGATATGTTGTTACTGCGAGCCAACCAGCTGTCTTCTCCTGCACAAAAGCGGGTCATGAGCGTCGTGAGGGCTACCATAGATTTCGGCTTTTCCTTACCAAGGTGTCGGGCTAGCCACTCGTCTCGGATGTTGTGCTTGAAAGCTGTTAAGGCCTCCGCATCCGGACAGTCGACGATTTGGTTTTTCTTTGTAAGGAACCGAGTCCAGAATTGCCTGGCCGACTCTTCTGGCTGCTGAATTATGTGGCTCAAGTCATTGGCGTCTGGTGGTCGCACATAAGTGCCCTGAAAGTTGTCGAGGAATGCGGCTTCCAGATCTTCCCAACAGCTAATGGAGTCCGCTGGCAAGCTATTAAGCCAATGTCGTGCTGGTCCTTTGAGTTTTACTGGGAGGTACTTGATGGCATGTAAGTCATCACCGCGGGCCATGTGGATGTGGAGGAGGAAGTCCTCAATCCATACCGCAGGATCTGTTGTGCCGTCGTATGATTCAATGTTTACAGGTTTGAAACCTTCTGGGAATTGATGTTCCATTACTTCGTCTGTGAAGCATAAGGGGTGTGCGGCGCCTCTATATTGGGCTATATCGCGACGCAACTCATATGGGTCCTGCCCGCTGGTTCGGCCCAGCCGGATTTCCTTTTACTGTATCCGGCATGACGTTTACCGTCTCGTAGAGTGGTGCGCCCTCGTGATCCGTAGATCGATCTTGAGTGCTTTGCTTTGTCCTCCAATGTCTCGTAGGTCTGGCGTATCTCCCCATGCCTTTTTATTTGGATGGCGTTGGGGTGGAGGCTGAGCTTTCGGCAGGAATGCCTCTCTATCGCGGCCACGAGGTGGCCAGTCAGCCGTATCATACGCTTCTTCCTCTAGTCGGGGTAGTAACCTGCGCCTTGGGTAACTCTTGGAGGGATGCTCGAGTTTATATTCCTCGGCTACGAGGACTTCAGTCCATTTGTCAGCTAGCAGATCTTGATCAGCTTGAAGCTGTTGCTGCTTTTTCTTCAGGCTATTTGCCGTGGCCATAAGCCTGCACTTGAAGCGCTCTTGTTCGACGGGATCCTCTGGTACGGCGAATTCATCGTCGCCGAGGCTTGCCTCGTCTTCGGAGGGGGGCATGTAATTGTCATCCTCCTCCTCTCCGCCAGCCGCTTTCTCCGGAGAGCTGGCACCTTCATCCTCCTGATCTAACTCTTGCTAGAGGGGGTTTTCGTTGTTTTCGGCGCTATCCGGAGTGTTATTATCTCCTGCGCCGGTATCACCACTTTTGCTTTGGCGGGACTTAGAGCGGCGCCGCTGTCGTCGGCGCTTGGGTTGCTTCTTGGAGGGGTCATCCTCCGCTATCTCGTCGCCGTTGCCTTCATTGGGTGTATCCACCATGTATATGTCATACGACGAGGTGGCTTTCCAGTGCCCTATAGGTGCTGGTTCATGTTCGTCTCCTACATCGCCGTCCATACCGTCGATGTCTTCGGAGTCAAAGTCGAGCATGTCGGTTAAATCATCAACAGTGGCTACAAAGTGGGTGGTGGGTGGGCGTCGAATTTCTTCGTCGTCCGCATCCTAGTCTTGTTGGCCATAATCCGACCATGGCTCTCCTGACAAAGAGAGAGACCTTAGTGAACTCAGAATATCGCCGAAGGGCGAGTGCTGAAAGATATCCGCGGCGGTGAATTCCATGATCGGCGCCCACTCGGATTCGATTGGCAGGGGCGCGGATGGTTCGGGGTCCGGAAGAGAGTCCGTCACCTTGGAGTCACAGGCTGCGCAGAGGATTATGCTGGTGTTTGGCTCGATCGCCGTCGAGACTGCAGCCCCTGAGGCGGTGTCTAGCCACCCGTCCTCGATTGGCGCAGTTGGCTCCGAGCTAAGGGTCGGAGCTGGTGTGGGCGTGGCCTCTGGAGTACCGTCCGGTGGCAGAGCTAGGTCATGCCCATCAAGATAGTGCGGCGCGCCCGGCTGTGGCTCGAATCCGTCGAAGATCAAGTCTCCGCGGATGTTGGCCATGTAGTTCAAACTTCCAAATCTGACCTGATGGCCAGGGGTGTAGCTTTCAATCTGCTCTAGATGGCCAAGCGAATTAGCCCGCAGTGCAAAGCCGCCAAATACGAAGATCTGTCCAGGGAGAAAAGTCTCACCCTAGACCGCATCGCTACCGATGATAGTAGGAGCCATCAAGCCTAACGGCGACGACACAGAGGAACTCTTAATGAAAGCACCAATGTCGGTGTCAAAACCGGCGGATCTCGGGTAGGGGGTCCCGAACTGTGCATCTAGGCCAGATGGTAACAGGAGGCAAGGGACACGAAGTTTTACCCAGGTTCGGGCCCTCTTGATGGAGGTAAAACCCTACGTCCTGATCGATTGATATTGATGATATGGGTGTTACAAGAGTAGATCTACCATGAGATCAGAGAGTCTAAACCCTAGAAGCTAGCCTACGGTATGATTGTATGTTGTGATTGTTGTCCTACGGACTAAAAATCTTCAGTTTATATAGACACCGGAGAGGGTTAGGGTTACACAAGGTCGGTTACAAAGGAGGAGATATCCATATACGTATTGCCTAGCTTGCCTTCCACGCCAAGTAGAGTCCCATCCGGACACGAGACGAAGTCTTCAATCTTGTACCTTCATAGTCTAACAGTCCGGCCAACGGAGATAGTCCGGCTATCCGGAGACCCCCTAGTACAGGACTCCCTCAGGCCCCAAGATGGGATCTCGTGGATACAGAAAGTTGCGGCGGTGGAATTAGGTTTTTGGCTCCTGTTCTGATCGTTTGGGGGTACATAGGTATATATAGGAGGAAGGAGTACGTCGGTGGAGCATCGAGGGGCCCATGAGGCAGGGGGAAACGCCCTAGGGGGGGCGCCCCCCACCCTCGTGACCGCATCTCTGATGCCTTGGCGTAGGGTCCAAGTCTCCTGGATCATGTTCGGTGAGAAAATCACGTTCCCGAAGGTTTCATTCCGTTTGGACTCCGTTTGATATTCCGTTTCTTCGAAACACTGAAATAGGCAAAAAAAACAGCAATTCTGGGCTGGGCCTCCGGTTAATAGGTTAGTCCCAAAAATAATATAAAAGTGGAAAATAAAGCCCAATATAGTCCAAAACAGTAGATAATATAGCATGGAGCAATCAAAAATTATAGATACGTTGGAGACGTATCAGTCAGCCTGAAAGCTTTGGAACAGGTTTCTCACTAAGAAGAACCAAATCGTCGACTGTCCGGACGCCGAAGCCTTAGCAGCTTTCAAGCACAGCGTCCGAGACGAATGGCTCGCCAGACACCTCGGCCAAGAAAAACCAAGAACAATGGAAGCCCTGACAAGCCTCATGACCCGCTTTTGCGCGGGCGAAGATAGCTGGTTAGCCCGCAGTAGCACCAGCGACCCAAACACATCCGAAGTCAGAGATGGCAATGGAAAACCACGACGCAGTAAAAGCAAGCATCGAAATAAATAAGACAGCCCAGATAATACGACAGTAAACGCCAGATTCAGGGGCTCTCGACCAGGTCAGCGGAAAAAGCCTTTCAAAGGCAGCAGAGATGGACCGTCCAGCCTAAACAGGATTCTAGACAAACTATGTTAGATTCATGGCACCCCCGATAAACCTGCAAATCACACCCACAGAGAATGTCAGGTCTTCAAGCAGGCCGGTAAGCTTAACGTCGAACACAAGGGGGGGAGACACCAAGCGAAGATGAGGACGAACCTCGCCAGCAAAGCACTGGAGGACAGAAAAAATTCCCACCAGAGGTTAAAACAGTAAACATGATCCATGTAACGAAGAGGAGAAGCAAACATGCACTCCGAACATACGCGTCGTAGAGCCCGTCACCCCCAAGTTCATCCCTGGTTGGCATGCCCGATCACTTTTGATCGCAAGGATCACCCGACAAGCATCCGGCATGAAGGATTGGCTGCATTGGTGTTAGACACAATAATAAACGGATACCATCTCACACGAGTCCTTATGGACGGCAGCAGTGGTCTAAATCTGATATATCAGGACACAGTCCGCAAAATGGGGATAGACACGACAAAAATCAGCCGCAGTAATACTACCTTCAAAGGAGTAATACCAGGCCCAGAGGCCCACTGCAGGGGCTCTCTATCACTAGAGGTTGTATTCGGTTCTTCCGCCAACTTCCGAAGCGAAAAGTTAACTTTCTACATCGCTCCATTCCGAAGTTGCTATCAAGCACTACTCGGAAGAGCGGCTTTCGCTCGTTTTAATGCAGTACAGCATTACGCTTCTCTCAAGCTTAAGATGCCCGGTCCACGTGGCACCATCACAGTTAGTGGAAATATTGAGCGTTCTCTACGCGCGGAAGAACGTGCGGCGGCTTTAACAGCCGAGCACTAGGCGGCCTCACCAACCAGAATAAATGATAGGTCGTCAAGACCACGGACACAGTTAGACGAGTCCGGCGCATCACTACATATACATAAGATTGGTTTGATGGTTAAACCCTCACGGACGGTGCCAGGGGCTTCCTATGTGTAATCAAGGCCAATTCGGCTCAACTTGACTTCTCTTGAATTTTAATGGCTTATTGATAATAACCAATTTTCTGGCACGGCAACTTTCACCTAAGTTCTTCTCTTTTACGGATGACAATCGTGCTACAATGAGACGAGCCATCCCTCCGGTTTTGACACCGTCACTATGGTTAGGTTTACCTTAATACTTCTGTTGTAGTTGCGGATGCTTGCAATAGGGGTTAATCATAAGTGGGATGCTTGTCCAAGGAAGGACAGTACCCAAGCACCGGTCCACCCACATATCAAATTATCAAAGTACCGAACGCGAATCATATGAGCGTGATGAAAACTAGCTTGACGATAATTCCCATGTGTCCTCGGGAGCGCTTTCCTATATATAAGAGTTTGTACAGGCTTGTCCTTTGCTACAAAAAGGATTGGGACATATTGCTTCACCTTATGTACTTTTATTACTTATTACCCGTTACAAATTACCTTATCACAAAACTATCTGTTACCGATAATTTCAGTGCTTGCAAAAAATACCTTGCTGAAAACCGCTTATCATTTCCTTCTGCTCCTCGTTGGGTTCGACACTCTTACTTATTGAAAAGGCTATGTTAGATCCCCTACACTTGTGGGTCATCAAGACTCTTTTCTGGCGCCGTTGCCGGGGAGTGAAGCGCCTTTGGTAGGTGGAATTCGGTAAGGAAAAATTTATATAGTGTGCTGAAATTTACTGTCACTTGTAACTATGCAACATAATCCTTTGAGGGGCTTGTTCGGGGTATCTTCACCCCGACCAGTAGAGCAAAGAGTTGATCCTCAACCTACTGAACCTACTGAAAATGTTTACTTTGAAATTTATTCGGGTATGATAGAGAAACTGCTAGCTAATCCTTTTACAGGAGATGGAACATTGCATCCTGATTTGCACCTAATCTACGTGGATGAAGTTTGTGGATTATTTAAGCTAGCAGGTATGCTCGATGATGTTATCAAGAAGAAGGTCTTCCCTTTATCTTTGAAGGGAGAGGCATTGAGATGGTTTAGGCTATGTGATGATATGGGATCATGGGACTACAACCGATTGAAATTGGAATTTCATCAGAAGTTTTATCCTATGCATCTTGTTCATCGTGATCGTAATTATATATACAATTTTTAGCCTCGCGAAGGAGAAAGCACCGCTCAAGCTTGGGGAGGCTTAAGTGAATGTTATATTCATGCCCCAATCATGATCTCTCAAAAGAAATGAGTATTCAAAAATTTTATGATCGGCTTTCTCTTAGTAATCGCTCCATGCTCGATACTTCTTGTACTGGATCTTTTATGATGAAGACTATTGAATTCAAATGGGATTTATTGGAAAGAATTAAACGCAACTCTGAAGATTGGGACCTCGACGAAGATAAGGAGTCAGGTATAACACCCAAGTTTGATTGTGTTAAATCTTTTATGGATACCGATGCTTTCCGTGAATTTACCACTAAATATGGACTTGACTCTAAGATAGTAACCTCTTTCTGTGAATCCTTTGCTACTCATGTTGATCTCCCTAAGGAGAAGTGGTTTAAATATAATCCTCCCATTGAATTTAAAGTAGTTGCACCTATTAAAGTTGAAGAAAAGACTATCACTTATAATGATCCTGTTGTTCCCACTTCTTATATTAAGAAACCACCTTTCCATGTTAGAATAAAGAATTATGCTAAAGCTTCAACTGTGGTCCGTAAGAGCAATACTAGAACACCTACTCCCTCTGAGCAAATTAAAGTTAAACCTAGTGTTGCTATGGTTAAAGATCTCTTGGCCGATAATATTGATGGGCATGTTATTTACTTCTGTAATGAAGCTGCTAGAATTGCTAGACCTGATACTAAAAATAAACATAGACCTGTTGTAGGCATGCATGTTATTTCTGTTAAAATAGGAGATCACTGTTATCATGGCTTATGTGATATGGGTGCTAGTGCAAGTGCAATACCTCATTCCTTATACAAATAAATTATGCATGATATTGCACCTGCTGAGTTAGAAGAAATTGATGTTACAATTAAGCTTGCCAATAGAGACACTATTTCACCCGTTGGGATTGTTAGAGATGTTGAAGTCTTGTGTGGGAAAGTTAAATATCCTGCTGATTTTCTTGTTCTCAGTTCCCCACAAGATGACTTTTGTCCCATTATATAGATGACTTTTGTCCCATTATATTTGGTAGACCCTTCTTGAATACTGTTAATGCTAAGATAGACTGCAATAAGGATATTGTTTCTGTTGGTTTAGGGGATATGTCTCATGAATTTAATTTTGCTAAATTTCATAGACAACCCCATGATAAAGAATTGCCTAGTAAAGATGAAATTATTGGTCTTACTTCTATTGCTTTGCCTCCTAATGATCCTTTAGAACAATATTTGCTAGACCATGAAAATGATATGTTTATGAATGAAAGAAGAGAAATAGATGAAGTATTCTTTAAACAGGGACCCATTTTGAAACACAACTTGCCTGTTGAAATCTTAGGGGATCCTCCTCCACCTAAGGGTGATCCCATGTTTGAGCTTAAGCCTTTACCTAATACTCTTAAATATGCTTATCTTGATGAAAAGAAGATATATCCTGTTATTATTAGTGCTAACCTTTCAGAGCATGAAGAAAAGAAATTATTGAAAACTCTGAAGAAGCACCGTGCTGCTATTGGATATACTCTTGATGATCTTAAGGGCATTAGCCCCACTCTATGCCATCACAAAATAAAACTGGAGAAAGATGCTAAACCGGTTGTTGATCACCAACGATGGTTAAATCCTAAGATGAAAAAAGTGGTAAGAAAAGAAATACTAAAGCTTCTGGAGGTAGGTATAATTTATCCCGTTGCTGATAGTCAGTGGGTAAGTCTCGTCCATTGTGTCCCTAAGAAGGGAGGTATTACTGTTGTTCCTAATGGTAAAGATGAATTGATCCCACAAGAATTGTTATAGGTTATAAAATGGTAATTGATTTCCGCAAATTAAATAAAGCTACTAAAAAGGATTAGTACCCTTTACCTTTTATTGATCAAATGCTAGAAAGATTATCCAAGCATACACATTTTTGCTTTGTAGATGGTTATTCTGGTTTCTCTCAAATACCTGTGTCAAAAGAGGATCAAGAAAAGACAACTTTTACTTGCCCTTTCGGTACCTTTGCTTATAGACGTATGCCTTTTGGTTTATGTAATGCACCTGCTACTTTTCAAAGATGTATGACTGTTATATTCTCTGACTTTTGTGAAAAGATTGTTGAGGTTTTCATGGATGATTTCCCCGTTTACGGAACTTCTTTTGATGATTGCTTAAGCAACCTTGATCGAGTTTTGCAGAGATGTGAAGAAACTAATCTTGTCTTGAATTGGGAGAAGTGCCACTTTATGGTTAATGAAGGTATTGTCTTGGGGCATAAAATTTCTGAAAGAGGTATTGAAGTTGATAAAGCTAAGGTTGATGCTATTGAAAAGATGTCGTGTCCTAAGGACATTAAAGGTATAAGAAGTTTCCTTGGTCATGCCGATTTTTATAGGAGGTTCATTAAGGACTTTTCTAAAATTTCTCGGCCTCTGACTAATCTTTTACAAAAAGATATTCCTTTTGTCTTCGATGATGATTGTGTAGAAGCATTTGAAATACTTAAGAAAGCTTTGATTTCTGCACCTATTGTTCAGCCTCCTAATTGGAATTTACCATTTGAGATCATGTGTGATGCTAGTGATTATGCTGTAGGGGCTATTCTGGGACAAAGAGTTGATAAGAAATTAAATGCTATTCAATATGCTAGTAAAACTCTAGATAGTGCCCAGAGAAATAATGCCACTTAGCAGTTGTATTTGCTTGTGATAAGTTCAGACCTTATATAGTTGATTCTAAAGTAACTGTTCACATTGATCATGCTGCTATTAAGGGGCTGTTTGGATTGAGCCCCAGCTGGCCCTACCAATTCGTTGGCATGCCAAAATATTGGCGCACCATCCGGCCGCCCTGAGCTCGCCCATGAATTGGCAAGAAAATGAACTGCAGCAGCCCATGCAGTGTGGGCGTGCCAAATAGTTGGCCATCAACCAAATAGATGCCCAGCCTTCAGTCAACGCCAATATTTTGGCTAGGCGTCTGCGGGCTTCAATCCAAACAGCCCCTAAATATCTTATGGAAAAGAAAGATGCTAAACCGAGACTTATTAGATGGGTTCTCTTGCTACAAGAATTTGATTTGCATATTATTGATAGAAAGGGAGCTGAGAACCCCGTTGCAGACAACTTGTCTAGGTTAGAGAATGTTCTTGATGACCCACTACCTATTGATGATAGCTTTCTTGATGAACAATTAGTTGTCATAAATGCTTCTCATACTGCTCCACGGTATGCTGATTATGCTAATTATATTGTTGCTAAGTTTATACCACCTAGTTTCACATACTAGCAAAAGAAAAAGTTATTCTATGATTTAAGACATTACTTCTGGGATGACCCACATCTTTATAAATAAGGAGTGGATGGTGTTATTAGACGTTGTGTACCTGAGCATGAACAGGAACAAATCCTATGCAAGTGTCACTCCGAGGCTTATGGAGGACACCATGTTGGAGACAGAACTGCACATAAGGTATTGCAATCTGGTTTTTATTGGCCTACTCTCTTCAAGGATGCCCGTAGGTTTGTCTTGTCCTATGATGAATGTCAAAGAATCGGTAAAATTAGCAGACGTCAAGAAATGCCCATGAATTATTCACTTGTTATTGAACCATTTGATGTTTGGGGCTTTGATTATATGGGACCAATTCCTTCCTCTAATGGTTATACACATATTTTAGTTGCTGTTGATTATATATGTTACTAAGTGGGTAGAAGCTATTCCAACTAGTAGTGCTGATCATAACACCTCTATTAAGATGCTTAAAGAAGTTGTTTTTCCGAGGTTTGGAGTCCCTAGATACTTAATGACTGATGGTGGTTCACATTTTATTCATGGTGCCTTTCGTAAAATGCTTGCTAAGTGTGATGTTAATCATAGAATTGCATCTCCTTATCACCCACAGTCTAGTGGCCAAGTAGAATTAAGTAATAGAGAGCTTAAATTAATTTTGCAAAAGACTGCTAATAGATCTAGAAAGAATTGGTCCAAGAAACTTGATGATGCATTATGGGCTTATAGAACTGCATACAAAAATCCTATGGGTATGTCTCCGTATAAAATGGTTTATGGAACAACATGTCACTTACCTCTTGAACTAGAACATAAGGCATATTGGGCCATTAAAGAGCTCAATTATGATTTCAAACTTGGCGGTGAGAAGAGGCTTTTTGACATTAGCTCACTTGATGAATGGAGAACCCAGGCTTATGAGAATGCCAAACTGTTTAAAGAAAAAGTTAAAAGATGGCATGATGATGACCCACAAGTGTAGGGGATCTATCGTAGCCTTTTAGATAAGTAAGAGTGTTGAACCCAACGAGGAGCAGAAGGAAATGATAAGCGGTTTCCAGCAAGGTATTCTCTGCAAGCACTGAAATTATCAGTTACAGATAGTTGTGTGATAAAATAAATTGTAACGAGCAACAAGTAATGAAAGTAAATAAGGTGCAGCAAGATGGCCCAATCCTTTTTGTAGCAAAGGACAAGCCTGGACAAACTCTTATATGAAGGAAAGCGCTCCCGAGGACACATGGGAATTATCATCAAGCTAGTTGTCATCACGCTCATATGATTCACGTTCAGTACTTTGATAATTTAATATGTGGGTGGACCAGTGCTTGGGTACTGTCCGTAGTTGGACAAGCATCCCACTTATGATTAACCTCTATTGCAAGCATCCGCAACTACAACAGAAGTATTAAGGTAAACCTAACCATAGCATGAAACATATGGATCCAAATCAGCCCCTTACGAAGCAGCGCATAAACTAGGGTTTAAGCTTTTGTCACTCTAGCAACCCATCATCTACTTATTACTTCCCAATGCCCTCCTCTAGGACCAAACAATGGTGAAGTGTCATGTAGTCGACGTTCACATGACACCACTAGAGGAAAGACAACATACATCTCATCAAAATATCGAACGAATACCAAATTCACATGACCACTTATAGCAAGACTTCTCCCATGTCCTCAGGAACAAACGTAACTACTCACAAAGCATATTCATGTTCATAATCAGAGGGGTATTAATATGCATAATGGATCTGAACATATGATCTTCCACCAAGTAAACCAACTAGCATCAACTACAAGGAGTAATCAACACTACTAGCAACCCACAGGTACCAATCTGAGGTTTGGATACAAAGATTGGATACAAGAGATGAACTAGGGTTTGAGATGAGTGTGCTTGTGAAGATGTTGATGGAGATTGACCCCTTCCCGATGAAAGGATCATTGGTGATGACGATGGTGATGATTTCCCCCTCCCGGAGGGAAGTTTCCCCGGCAAAACAGCTCCGCAGGAGCCCTAGATTGGTTCCGCCAAGGTTCCGCCTCGTGGCGGCGGAGTTTTGTCCCGTGAGCTTGCTTATGATTTTTCCCTCGACGAAAGACTCCATATAGCCAAAGATGGGCATTAGAGGGCCACCAGGGGGCCCATGAGGCAGGGGGCGTGCCCAGGGAAGTAGGGCGCGCCCCCCACCCTCGTGGATGGTGGGTGGCCCCCCACTGGTACTTCCTTCGCTCAGTATTTTTTATATATTCTGAAAATAACTCCCGTGGAGTTTCAGGGCTTTTGCAGATGTGCAGAATAGGTATCTAATATGTGCTCCTTTTCCAGCCCAAAATT
The DNA here is from genome assembly GCF_003073215.2 of Triticum urartu. Taxonomy (NCBI): domain Eukaryota; kingdom Viridiplantae; phylum Streptophyta; class Magnoliopsida; order Poales; family Poaceae; genus Triticum; species Triticum urartu. Next base: position 617,434,418 of record NC_053028.1, read on the forward strand.
CTAGCTGCCGGCATTCCCCCTCTTCATGTAAACCTTGTAAAATAAGAGAGAATAGGCATAAGTATTTTGACATAATGTGTAATAACCCATAATGTGATGATTAACGATATAAAAACATGATGCAAAATGGACGTATCAACTCCCCCAAGCTTAGACCTCGCTTGTCCTCAAGCGAAAGCCGAAATCGAAAAATATGTCCACATGTTTAGAGATAGAGGTGTCGATAAAATAAAATACGGACATGAGGGCATCATGATCATTCTTTGAACAACAACATATATATATATATTGCCATATGATCTCTTATGCTAAAATAACAATTCAATCACAATTTCAAGTATGAATCATAAACTTCATTGAAAACTAACAAACTACAATCTCAGTCATTGAAGCAATTGCAATTTATCAAAACATCGGAAATAGTCAATAAGAGCTTTTCAGCAAGTCCACATACTCAACTATCATTTAGGGCCTGTTCGGCAATAACCTAGCTCTCCGAATTTTTAAATCCGCGCTCCGCTCGCTGGCTCCCTGCTCCCGTCGAGATTTTTCCGATCTAAAACATGTTCGGCAGCTGAACTCTGTCTCCCTTCACTAACTGGGCCTTTTGTCTCAAAAAGCTAGCCCAAGAAAAATAATGAAGCGGAACGTACGAGCGGTAGAGAGAGATAGATCGCATGAACCGGTATATTCCACTTATCAGTGGCGAGTTCTGTAATTTCCACAAACTCCATCATTTTAGGGATCTGCAGAGTTCGGTTTTAGCAGCTCCAGAAAATTGAACTGCGGCTACTCCACTCCGCGCTTCCGACTCCGAGGAGTTAAAGCGTTTGGCTCTGCTCTGCCCGCTCCAAGAGTGGAGTTGTGGAGCAGAGAGAATCCGAACAGGCTCTTAGTCTTCCACAATTGCTAACACTCACGCGATATGTATGGTTATGAAGTTTTAGCCGGACACAGAGAAAGATAGGGGCTTATAGTTTGCCTCCCAACTTTTTACCTCAAGGGTAATGTCAACAATAATAGTTCATGAAAACTCACGTCCAATTAGCTATATGTATCTGGATCTTTCCAACACATTGTGCTTGCCAAAGGATAGAATGTAAAAAGGAAAGGTGAAGATCACCATGACTCTTATATAAGGTAGAAGATGAAAGTAAAAGATAGGCCCTTCGCAGAGGGAAGCAGAGGTTGTCATGTTTTTTTATGGTTGGATGCACAAAATCTTAATGCAAAAGAATGTCACTTTATATTGCCACTTGTGATATGGACCTTTATTATGCAGTCCCTCGCTTTTATTTCTTCCACATCAGAAGATCGTATAAAGCTTATTTTCTCCACATTAATAGATCATACATATTTAGAGAGCAATTTTTATTGCGTGCAACGATGACAACTTACTTGAAGGATCTTACTCAATCCATAGGTAGGTGTGGTGGACTCTCATGGCAAAAACGGGTTTAGGGATATTTGGAAGCACAAGTAGTATCTCTACTTGGTGCAAAGAAATTGGCTAGCATGAGAGGGAAAGGCAAGCTCAACATGTTGGACGATCCATGACAATATAATTTATCTCAGGTGTAAGAAAACATAACCCATTACGTTGTCTTCCTTGTCCAACGTCAACTCTTTAGCATGTCATATTTTAATGAGTGCTCACAATCATAAAAGATGTCCAAGATAGTATATTTATATGTGAAAACCTCTCTTTCTTTATTACTTCCTATTAATTGCAACAATGACCAAAACTATGTTTGTCAACTTTCAACAACTTCTATTCATCATACTTTTATATGTGAAGTCATTACTCTCCATAAGATCCTTATGATCTCTTTATTTCTTTCTATTTATTTTTATTTTATTTTATCCCCTCAAGATCATAGCCAAATAATCAAGCCCTTGACTCAACACTAATCTTTATTATATAAAGCTCACAGACTCGATTACATAGAAGGATCATAGAGCAAAACTCAAAACTAGATCATACTAAAACTTTATTCTACTTGATCAAGATATTACCAAAAGGATCAAACTAAGAAAAACGGTAAAGATAAAAGTGATGGTGACGATACCAGGGCACTCCCCCAAGCTTGGCAGTTGCTAAGGGGAGTGCCCATACCCATGTGTTTATGTTTCCCTCTTCGTAGGTGGTGATGTGATATTCTTGGCGATGATGCCCCTCAAGATACGATTCTCTTCTTCAAGCTTATTGACTTGCTGCTTGAGGCCCATTATTTCTTTTCGGAGCTTGCCCGTGACGGCTAAAGCTCCTTTCACTCATGGATGTTGCATAGCTGCAGGAGAACAAGTAACACTCTTTTTCATATTTTCATAAGAAAGAAATCTGACATTGGAAGGGATGACCGAGTTTGGAATGGCTGAGCTCTGTAGTTCCCCCATCGTGAATCCAGATCGGAAACGAGAAGTAACTTCTTGATCCTCTTCCATGGCATCTATCATTTTCAAGTCGACCTCCATCTCTTCTTCCGTTGATGGCCCAAAGTGGTCGGCATCACTATTTGCTCTTGATCCCGGTGTCGGATGAGACACCCGACTCTCCCCGACTGACTCTTGAGAAGACATCTTGCCCCGAATCTGCAGCAGAAACAACTCGAAACAAGAATAGGATATATTTGCGTGACACGGTGGTCAAAACCTCCGGGACATTATATAATGAATTTTTACCGACCAAAAGAAGTATTGTGCAAGAAAACGGAGTCGGAGGGCACACGAGGTGCCCACGAGGCAGGGGGCGCGCCCAGGGGCTAGGGCGCGCCCTCCACCCTCGTGGAAGCCTCGTGTCCTTCCCGGACTGCTTCTTATTTTCCTATTTTCTTAAATATTCCAAAACGGAGAAAAAATGTCATTAGAACTGTTTTGGAGTCGGTTTACTTACCGTACCACGTACCTATTCCTTTCCGGAGTCTGAAACGCTCTGGAAAGTGTCCCTTATGTATTCCTTCGGGGTTACGGTTTCAATAACATTAGTTTCAACATTTATGGGATTACCTGAGATATAATGTTAGATTCTTTGACCGTTTACCACCCTCGGATTTGTGCCTTCGAAGTTGTTGATTTTTATGGCACCGGAACGATAGACCTCCTCGATGATGGAAGGACCTTCCCATTTAGAGAGGAGTTTTCGTGCAAAAAATCTCAAATGAGAGTTGAATAGCAATACATAATCACCTACATTAAACTCACGCTTTTGTATCCTTTTATCATGCCATCTTTTAACTTTTTCTTTAAACAACTTGGCATTTTCATAGGCCTGGGTTCTCCATTCATCAAGTGAGCTAATGTCAAAAAGCCTCTTCTCACCGGCAAGTTTGAAATCATAATTGAGCTCTTTAATGGCCCAATATGCCTTATGTTCTAGTTCAAGAGGTAAGTGACATGCTTTACCATAAACCATTTTATACGGAGACATACCTATAGGATTTTTGTATGCAGTTCTATAAGCCCATAATGCATCATCAAGTTTCTTGGACCAATTCTTTCTAGATCTATTAGCAGTCTTTTGCAAAATTAATTTAAGCTCTCTATTACTTAATTCTACTTGGCCACTAGACTGTGGGTGATAAGGAGATGCAATTCTATGATTAACATCATACTTAGCAAGCATTTTACGAAAGGCACCATGAATAAAATGTGAACCACCATTAGTCATTAAGTATCTAGGGACTCCAAACCACGGAAAAATAACTTCTTTAAGCATCTTAATAGAGGTGTTATGATCATCACTACTAGTTGGAATAGCTTCTACCCACTTAGTAACGTAATCAACAGCAACTAAAATATGGGTGTATCCATTAGAGGAAGGAAACGGCCCCATATAATCAAAGCCCCAAACATCAAATGGTTCAATAACAAGTGAATAATTCATAGGCATTTCCTGACGTCTACTAATATTACCAATTCTTTGACATTCATCACAGGACAAAACAAACTTACGGGCATCCTTGAAGAGAGTAGGCCAATAAAAACCAGACTGCAATACCTTGTGTGCAGTTCTATCTCCAGCATGGTGTCCTCCATAAGCCTCGGAGTGACACTTACGTAGGATCTGTTCCTGTTCATGCTCAAGTACACAATGTCTAATAACACCATCTACTCCTTCTTTGTAAAGATGTGGGTCATCCCAGAAGTAATGCCTTAAATCATAGAAGAACTTTTTCATTTGCTGGTATGTGAAACTAGGTGGTATAAATTTAGAACAATGTAATTAGCATAATTAGCATACCATGGAGCAGTACGAGAAGCATTTATGACAGCTAGTTGTTCATCAGGAAAGCTATCATCAATAGGTAGTGGGTCATCAAGAATATTCTCTAACCTAGACAAGTTGTCTGCAACGGGGTTCTCAGCTCCCTTTATATCAATAATATGCAAATCAAATTCTTGTAGCAAGAGGAACCATCTAGTGAGTCTAGGTTTAGCATCTTTCTTTTCCATAAGATATTTAATAGCGGCATGATCAGTGTGAACAGATACTTTAGAATCAACAATATAAGGTCTGAACTTATCACAAGAAAATACAACTGCTAAAAATTCTTTTTCATTAGTGGCATAATTTCTCTAGGCACTGTCTAGAGTTTTACTAGCATATTGAGTAACATTTAGTTTTTTATCAACCCTTTGTCCTAGAAAAACACTTACAGCATAATCACTAGCATCACACATGATTTTGAATGGTAAATTCCAATCAGGAGGTTGAACAATAGGTGCAGAAATCAAAGCTTTCTTACGTATTTCAAATGCTTCTACACAGTCATCATCAAAAACAAAAAGAACATCTTTTTGCAAGAGGTTAGTCAGAGGCCTAGAAATTTTAGAGAAGTCCTTAATGAACCTCCTATAAAAACCGGCATGACCAAGGAAACTTCTTGTACCTTTAATGTCCTTAGGGCACGACATCTTTTCAATAGCATCAACTTTAGCTTTATCAACCTCAATACCTCTTTCAGAAATTTTATGCCCCAAGACAATACCTTCATTAACCATAAAGTGGCACTTCTCCCAATTCAAAACAAGATTGGTTTGTTCACATATCTACAAAACTCGATCAAGATTGCTTAAGCAATCATCAAAAGAAGTCCCATAAACAGAGAAATCATCCATGAATACCTCAACCATCTTTTCACAAAAGTCAGAGAATATAGCAGTCATACATCTTTGAAAGGTAGCAGGTGCATTACATAAACCAAAAGGCATACGTCTATAAGCAAAGGTACCGAAAGGGCAAGTAAAAGTTGTCATTTCTCGATCCTCTTTTGACACAGGTATTTGAGAGAAACCAGAATAACCACCTAGGAAGCAAAAATGTGTGTGTTTGGACAATCTTTCTAGCATTTTATCAATAAAGGGTAAAGTGTAGTGATCCTTTTTAGTAGCTTTATTTAATTTGTGGAAATCAATTACCATTCTATAACCTGTAAGAATTCTTTGTGGGATCAATTCATCTTTATCATTAGGAACAACACTAATACCTCCCTTCTTAGGGACACAATGCACAGGACTTACCCACTGTCTATCTGCAACGGGATAAATAATACCTGCCTCCAGAAGCTTTAGTATTTCTTTTCTTACCACTTCTTTCATCTTAGGATTTAACCATCGTTGGTGATCAACAACTGGTTTAGCGTCTTTCTCCAATTTTATTTTGTGCTGGCATGGAGTGGGACTAATGCCCTTAAGATCATCAAGAGTATATCCAATAGCAGCACGATGCTTCTTCAGAGTTTTCAATAATTTCTTTTCCTCATGCTCTAAAAGGTTAGCACTAATAATAACAGGATATATCTCTTTCTCATCAAGATAAGCATATTTGAGAGTATCAGGTAAAGGTTTAAGCTCAAACACGGGATCACCCTTGGGTGGAGGAGGATCCCCTAGAATTTCAACAGGCAAGTTGTGTTTCAAAATAGGTCCCTATTTAAAGAATACTTCATCTATTTCCCTTCTTTCATTCATGAACATATCATTTTCATGGTCTAGCAAATATTGTTCCAAAGGATCAGTAGGAGGCACAACAATAGAAGCAAGACCAATAATTTCATCTTTACTAGGAAATTCTTTATCATGGGGTTGTCTACGAAACTTAGCAAAATTAAACTCATGAGACATATCCCCCAAACCAACAGAAACAATATATTTATTGCAGTCTATCTTAGCATTAACAGTATTCAAGAAGGCTCTACCAAATATAATGGGATAAAAGTCATCTTGTGGGGAACCAAGAACAAGAAAATCAGCAGGATATTTAACTTTCCCTCACAAGACTTCAACATCTCTAACAATCCCAACTGGTGAAATAGTATCTCTATTGGCAAGCTTAATTGTAACATCTATCTCTTCTATCTCAGCAGGTGCAATATCATGCATAATTTATTTATATAAGGAATGAGGTATTGCACTTGCACTAGCACCCATATCACATAAACCATGATAGAAATGATCTCCTATTCTAACAGAAATAACAGGCATGCCTACAACAGGTCTATGTTTATTTTTAGTATCGGGTCTAGCAATGTAGCAGATTCATTGCAGAAGTAAATAACATGCCTAGCAATATTATCGGCCAAGATATCCTTAACCATAGCAACACTATGTTCAACTTTAATTTGCTCAGGGGGTTTGGGTGTCTTAATATTTCTTTTGTTAACCACAGTTGAAGCTTTAGCATGATCCTTTATTCTAACAGGGAAAGGTGGTTTCTCAATATAAGCAGTAGGAACAACAGGATCATTATAAGTGATAGTCTTTTCTTCAACTTTAATAGGTGCAACTACTTTTACTTCAATGGGAGGATTATATTTAAACCACTTATCCTTAGGGAGATCAACATGAGTAGCAAAGGATTCACAGAAAGAAGCTACTATCTCAGAGTCAAGTCCATATTTAGTGCTAAATTCACGAAAAGCATCGGTACCCATAAAATATTTGACACAATCAAACTTAGGTGTTGTACCTGACTCCTTACCTCCGTCGAGGTCCCAATATTCGGAGTTGCGTTTAATTCTCTCTAATAAATTCCATTTGAATTCAATAGTCTTCATCATAAAAGAACCAGTACAAGAAGTATTGAGCATGGAGCGATTACTGAGAGAAAGCCGAGCATAAAAAATTTGAATAATCATTTCTCTTGAGAACTCATGATTGGGGCATGAATATAACATTGACTTAAGCCTCCCCCAAGCTTGAGCGATGCTTTCTCCTTTGCGAGGCCAAAAATTATATATATAATTACGATCACGATGAACAAGATGCATAGGATAAAACTTCTGATGAAATTCCAATTTCAATCATTTGTAGTTCCATGATCCCATATCATCACATAGCCTAAACCATGGCAATGCCTCTCCCTTCAAAGATAAAGGGAATACCTTTGTAACGCCCAAGTTTCCGTTATATCGGTGTTATGTTCCCGGATTTTGCGTTCCTTATGCGGTTGGGTTATAATGGGAACCCCTTGACAGTTCGCCTTGAATAAAACTTCTCCAGCAATGCCCAACATTGGTTTTACCATACGCCACCTAGCCTTTTCTTTCCCTTGGGTTCTGCAGACTCAAGGGTCATCTTTATTTTTACCCCCCCCCCCGGGCCAGTGCTCCTCTGAGTGTTGGTCCGAACTGGGCAGCCTGCGGGGCCACCTCGGGGCAACTTGAGGGTTGGTTTTACTCGTAGCTTGACCTATCTGAGTGTGCCCTGAGAACGAGATATGTGCAGCTCCTATCGGGATTTGTCGGCACATTCGGGCGGTGTTGCTGGACTTGTTTTACCATTGTCGAGGATGTCTTGTAACCGGGATTCCGAGCCTGATCGGGTCTTCACGCTAGAAGGAATATCCTTCGTTGACCGTGAGAGCTTGTGATGGGCTAAGTTGGGACACCCCTGCAGGGATTTGAACTTTCGAAAGTCATGCCCGCGGTTATGGGCAGATGGGAATTTGTTAATGTCCGGTTGTAGAAAACCTGAAGTTGACCTTAATTAAAATACATCAACCACGTGTGTAACCATGATGGTCTCTTCTCGGCGGGGTCCGGGAAGTGAACACGGTGTTGGAGTTATGCTTGACGTAGGTTGTTCTAGGATCACTTCTTGATCATAGTTCATCGATCATGCTTTGCCTTCTATTCTCGCTCTCATTTGCGTATGTTAGCCACCAAATATGCTAGTCGCTTGCTGCAGCTCCACCACATAACTTTTACCCTTCCTATAAGCTTAAATAGTCTTGATCGCGAGGGTGTGAGATTGCTGAGTCCCCGTGACTCATAGATACTTCCAAAGCCAGTTTGCAGGTGCCGATGTTACCGAGTAGGTGACACAACCAAGCTCAAGGAGGAGCTCGATGAAGATCTTGTCCTTTGTGTTGTTTCATTCTAGTTGATCAGTAGTGGAGCCCAGTTGGGGTCGATCGGGGATCTGTGTAACATTTGGGGTAGTCTTCTTTTATTTTGGTTCCGTAGTCGGACCTTGATTGTATCTGGTTGATGTAATGCTTTATTCATGTAATTGTGTGAAGTGGCGATTGTAAGCCAACTATGTATCTCTTTCCCTTATGTATTACATGGGATGTGTGAAGATTACCTCACTTGCGACATTGCTTTCAATGCGGTTATGCCTCTAAGTCGTGCTTCGACACGTGGGAGATATAGCTGCATCGAGAGCGTTACAAGTTGGTATCAGAGCCTTCCCCGACTTAGGAGCCCCCTGCCTGCGCCATGGATCCGTGCCCAGCCGTCCTTCCATGCGCCGTTCCTCGCACGCCGGACCTTCCCAACCTTGCCGGAGCCCCGCGTCCAAGCCCCGTCGACCCCTCCGGGACCTGCTGCTGCCGCCAAGTCCGCCTATTGCGGCCTCTGCTTCCTCTACCCCATGTGCTGCCCGAGTCTCCCCTACTTCGCCAAGCCATCGTCTCCGGCCAAAGCTTCTTCCTCGCGTCGAATCTCGCCGCCCCGCCATGTTCTTGGAGCCGCGGTGCCCGCTCGTCCTCAAGTTCACCTGCGTGAGCATCCCACGTCGCCGTTGTCGTCCCGGGTGCCGAGACCTGTTCGTCTGCACTCTGCAGTGAGCGCGCCCGTGCGCGTTGACCCTCTCCTGATTGAGCTGGGCTGCCAGATCCATCGGTCCAGCACACCCCCTTGCCTTGCCAGGCCCAATGTGAGGAAGCCCATCTTCTGGTTGTCCCTGCGCATTGTTGGGCTAGTCAATTTTGGCCCGTGTTGTTTTTTTTGCTGACCCGCGGTTTTACTATTTATTCCTGAGACTGCAGTTTTACAGAAAAACCCTCCATGTTCATGCATTTAATATCTCACAAACCATGCATCGGATTAAAATAAGTTATATATGAAATATGCTTAGAATCTTGTCTAGTTTCATAATTTGCAACTTTCATGCATGTTTGAAATGTTTAAATTGTTTTTTTGGTTTAATTTGCCTATTGCCATGTTAAAATGCTTTAATTCATAACTTTTTAACCGTAACTCGGTTTGTAACAAACTTTATATGTAAATGGGGTGGAAAATGCCTAGTTTAACATGATGCACTCATCTAGCATGTTTAACAACTCTAAAATTGTGTTTAGGGAAGAACAGTACCAAACCTAATATATGCATATGAGGAGTTTCCGGACTTGTTGTTTTGTTGTTCCGGCCTCATTTAAACTTGCCTAGATTAGATAGTTTCTTCATGCTTCACCTCTTGCCATGCTAACAACATTTAATATTGTTGGGTACATAAACGAGAGAGAACTAAATAAGTCATGTGGTGTTTTCTTCAATATGCAACTCCGTTGCATATTGAGCTCCACTTAATTTGTAGGGTTGCTTGTGCACTTTGCCATGCCATGTATCATTAAACCGGACATGCATCATACTTGTTTGCGCATCGTGCCATGCTTATGTGATGATTGTTTACTATGTTGTTTGCTTTCTTTTCGGTGTACTTCTTCTCGGTAATCTGGTAATGTTGCGTTTGTGAGGATCCGTTGGCTACGCCCGTTTGTCTTCTTCATGGACTCGTTCTTCTTCCTTGCGGGATTTCAGGCAAGATGACCATACCCTCGAAATCACTTCTATCTTTGCTTGCTAGTTGCTCGCTCTTTTGCTATGCCTATGCTGCGATACCTACCACTTGCTTATCATGCCTCCCATATTGTTAAGCCAAACCTCTAACCCACCATGTCCTAGCAAACTGTTGTTTGGCTATGTTACCGCTTTGCTCAGCCCCTCTTATAGCGTTGTTAGTTGCAGGTGAAGATTGGAGCTTGTTCCATGTTTGGAACATGGATATTTTGTTGGGATAACACAATATCTCTTATTTAATTAATGCATCTATATACTTGGTAAGGGTGGAAGGCTCGGCCTTATGCCTGGTGTTTTGTTCCACTCTTGCCGCCCTAGTTTCCGTCATTCGGTGTTATGTTCCCGGATTTTGCGTTCCTTACGCAGTTGGGTTATAATGGGAACCCCTTGACAGTTCGCCTTGAATAAAACTTCTCCAGCAATGCCCAACATTGGTTTTACCATTCGCCACCTAGCCTTTTCTTTCCCTTGGGTTCTGTAGACTCAAGGGTCATCTTTATTTTTAACCCCCCTAGGCCAGTGCTCCTCTGAGTGTTGGTCCGAACTGGGCAGCCTGCAGGGCCACCTCGGGGCAACTTGAGGGTTGGTTTTACTCGTAGCTTGACCTATCTGAGTGTGCCCTAAGAACGAGATATGTGCAGCTCCTATCGGGATTTGTCGGCACATTCGGGCGGTGTTGCTGGACTTGTTTTACCATTGTCGAGGATGTCTTGTAACCGGGATTCCGAGCCTGATCGGGTCTTCCCGCTAGAAGGAATATCCTTCGTTGACCGTGAGAGCTTGTGATGGGCTAAGTTGGGACACCCCTGCAGGGATTTGAACTTTCGAAAGCCGTGCCCGCGGTTATGGGCAGATGGGAATTTGTTAATGTCCGGTTGTAGAAAACCTGAAGTTGACCTTAATTAAAATACATCAACCGCGTGTGTAACCGTGATGGTCTCTTCTCGGCGGGGTCCGGGAAGTGAACACGGTGTTGGAGTTATGCTTGACGTAGGTTGTTCTAGGATCACTTCTTGATCATAGTTCATCGATCGTGCTTTGCCTTCTCTTCTCGTTCTCATTTGTGTATGTTAGCCACCAAATATGCTAGTCGCTTGCTGCAGCTCCACCACATAACTTTTACCCTTCCTATAAGCTTAAATAGTCTTGATCGCGAGGGTGTGAGATTGCTGAGTCCCCATGACTCATAGATACTTCCAAAACTAGTTTGCAGGTGCCGATGTTACCGAGCAGGTGACGCAACCAAGCTCAAGGAGGAGCTCGATGAAGATCTTGTCCTTTGTGTTGTTTCATTCTAGTTGATCAGTAGTGGAGCCCAGTTGGGGTCGATCGGGGATCTGTGTAGCATTTGGGGTAGTATTCTTTTATTTTGGTTCTGTAGTCGGACCTTGATTGTATCTGGTTGATGTAATGCTTTATTCATGTAATTGTGTGAAGTGGCGATTGTAAGCCAACTATGTATCTCTTTCCCTTATGTATTACATGGGATGTGTGAAGATTACCTCACTTGCGACATTGCTTTCAATGTGGTTATGCCTCTAAGTCGTGCTTCGACACGTGGGAGATATAGCCGCATTGAGGGCGTTACAACCTTCTTCTTGATAACATCCTCGGGATACCTTCAAGCTTAAATAATCCACAAACTTCATCCACATAGATTAGGTGCAAATCGGGATGTAATGTTCCATCACCTGTGAAAAGATTAGCTAGCAGTTTCTCTATCATACCCGAAGGGATTTCAAAGTAAATATTTTCAGTAAGTTCAGTAGGTTGAGGAGCAACTCTTTGCTCTACTGGTCGGGGTGAAGATACCCTGAACAAGCCCCTCAAAGGATTATGCTCCATAGTAACAAGCGACAGTAAATTTCAGCACACTATATAAATTTTTCCTTACCAAATTCCACCTACAAGTGTAGGGGATCTATCGTAGCCTTTTCGATAAGTAAGAGTGTCAAACCCAACGAGGAGCAAAAGGAAATGATAAGCGGTTTCCAGCAAGGTATTCTCTGTAAGCACTGAAATTATCGTAACACATAGTTGTGTGATAAGATAAATTGTAACGAGCAACAAGTAATGAACGTAAATAAGGTGTAGCAAGATGGCCCAATCCTTTTTGTAGCAAAGGACAAGCCTGGACAAACTCTTATACGAAGGAAAGCGCTCCCGAGGACACATGTGAATTATTGTCAAGCTAGTTTTCATCATGCTCATATGATTCGCGTTCGGTACTTTGATAATTTGATATGTGGGTGGACCGGTGCTTGGGTACTGTCCGTAGTTGGACAAGCATCCCACTTATGATTAACCCCTATTACAAGCATCCGCAACTACAACAGAAGTATTAAGGTAAACCTAACCATAGCAAGAAACATATGGATCCAAATCAGCCCCTTACGAAGCAACGCATAAACTAGGGTTTAAGCTTCTGTCACTCTAGCAACCCATCATCTACTTATTACTTCCCAATGCCTTCCTCTAGGCCCAAACAATGGTGGAGTGTCATGTAGTCGATGTTCACATGACACCACTAGAGGAAAGACAACATACATCTCATCAAAATATCGAACGAATACCAAATTCACATGACTACTTATAGCAAGACTTCTCCCATGTCCTCAGGAACAAACGTAACTACTCACAAATCATATTCATGTTCATAATAAGAGGGCTATTAATATGCATAATGGATCTGAACATATGATCTTCCACCAAGTAAACCAACTAGCATCAACTACAAGGAGTAATCAACACTACTAGCAACCCACAGGTACAATCTGAGGTTTGGATACAAAGATTGGATACAAGAGATGAAATAGGGTTTGAGATGAGATGGTGCTGGTCAAGATGTTGATGGACATTGACCCCCTCCCGATGAGAGGATCGTTGGTGATGATTTCCCCCTCCCGGAGGGAAGTTTCTCCAGTAGAACAGCTCCGACGGAGCCCTAGATTGGTTCCACCAAGGTTCCGCCTCGTGGCGGCGGAGTTTCATCCCGTGAGCTTGCTTATGATTTTTCCCTCAACGAAAGACTCCATATAGCCAAAGATGGGCATCAGAGGGCCACCAGGGGGCCCACGAGGCAGGGGGCGCGCCTAGGGGGTAGGGCGCGCCCCCCACCCTCGTGGATGGTGGGTGGACCCCCTCTGGTACTTTCTTCACTCAGTATGTTTTATATATTCTGAAAATAACTCCCGTGGAGTTTCAGGGCTTTTGAAGATGTGCGGAATATGTCTCTAATGTTTGCTCCTTTCCAGCCCAGAATCCCAGCTGTCGGCATTCCCCTTCTTCATGTAAACCTTATAAAATAAGAGAGAATAGGCATAAGTATTGTGACATAATGTGTAATAACAGCCCATAATGCGATAATTATCGATATAAAAACATGATGCAAAATGGACGTATCACATGACAAAAGGATGCAAAAACATGAGTTTAATGTAGGTGACTATGTATTGTTATACAACTCTCGTTTAAGATTTTTTTTGCAGGCAAACTTCTCTCTAAATGGGAAGGTCCTTAAATTATCGAGGAGTTCTACCGTTCCGGTGCCATAAAAATCAACAACTTCGAAGGCACAAATCCGAGGGTGGTGAACGGTCAAAGAATCAAACATTATATCTTAGGTAATCTCATAAATGTTGAAACTAATGTTATTGAAACCGTAACCCCGGAGGAATACATAAGGGACACTTTCTGAAACGTTTCAGACTCCGAAGAGGAACAGATATGTGGTACAGTAAGTAAACCGACTCCAAAACAGTTCTAACAACAATTTTTCTTCGTTTTGGAATATTTAAGAAAATAGGAAAATAAGAAGTAGTCCGGGAAGGATACGAGGCGTCCACGAGGGTGGAGGGAGCGCCCCCTGCCTCGTGGGCACCTCGTGTGCTCTCCGGACTCCGTTTTCTTGCACGATACTTCTTTTGGTCGGTAAAAATTCATTATATAATCTCCCGAAGGTTTTGACCACCGTACCACGCAGATATCTCCTGTTTTTTGTTTCGAGCTGTTTCTGCTGCAGATTTAGAGCAAGATGTCTTCTCAAGAGTAAGTCAGGGAGAGTCGGGTGTCTCATCCGACACCGGGGCCAAGAGCAAACAACAATGCTGACCACTTTGGGCCATCAACTGAGGAAGAGATGGAGGCTGACCTAAAAAGGATAGATGCCATGGAGGAGGATGAAGAAGTTACTTCTCGTTTCCGAGATGGATTCACGATGGGGGAACTACAGAGCTCAGCTATTCCAAACTCAGTCATCGCCTCCAATGTTAGATTTCTTTCTTATGAAAATATGAAAAAGAGTGTTACTTGTTCTCCCGCGGCTATGCAACATCCTTGGGTGAAAGGAGGTTTAGCAGTTACGGGCAAGCTCCGTAAGGAAATAATGGACCTCAAGCAGCAAGTCAATAACTCGAGGAAGAGAATCGTATCCTGAGGGGCATCATCGCCAAGAATATCACATCATCACCCCCAAAGAAGGAGACATAAACACATGGGTATGGGCACTCGCCCCGGTATCGTATCACCATCACTTTTATCTTTACCTTTTTCTTAGTTCGATCCTTTTGGTAATATCTTGATCTAGTAGAATAAAGTTTTAGTATGATTTAGTTCTTTAGTTTTGCTTTATGATCCTTCTATGTAATCGAGTCCGTGAGCTACATATAATAGAGATTAGTGTTGAGTCAAGGGCTTGATTATCTTACTATGATCTTGAGGGAATAAAATAAAAGAGAAGAAATAAAAAGAAGCAAAGAGATCATATGGATCTTATGGAGAGTAATGACTTCACATATAAAGAGTATGATGAATAAAAATTGTTGAGAGTTGACAAACATAGTTTTGGTCATCGTTGCAATTAATAGGAAGTAATAAAGAAAGAGAGGTTTTCACATATAAATATACTATCTTGGACATCTTTTATGATTGTGAGCACTCATTAAAATATGACATGCTAAAGAGTTGAGGTTGGACAAGGAAGACAACCTAATGGGTTATGTTTTCTTACATCTGAAATAAATTATATTGTCATGGACCATCCAACATGTTGAGTTTGCCTTTCCCTCTCGTGCTAGCCAAATTCTTTGCACCAAGTAGAGATGCTACTTGTGCTTCTAAATATCCTTAAACCCAGTTTTGCCATGAGAGTCCACCATATCTACCTATGGATTGAGTAAGATCCTTTAAGTAAGTTGTCATCGTTGCAAGCAATAAAAATTGCTCTCTAAATATGTATGATTTATTAGTGTGGAGAAAACAAGCTTTATACGATCTTTGATGTGGAAGAAATAAAAGTGACGGACTGCATAATAAAGGTCCATATCACAACTGGCAATATAAAGTGACGTTCTTTCGCATTAAGACTTCGTGCATCCAACCATAAAAGCACATGACAACCTCTGCTTCCCTCTACGAAGGGCCTATCTTTTATTCTTGTCTTATACTTCATATAAGAGTCTCGGTGGTCTTCGCCTTTCCTTTTTACATTTTACCCTTTGGCAAGCACAATGTGTTGGAAAGATCCTGATATATATAGCTAATTGGATGTGAGTTTTCATGAACTATTATTGTTGACATTACCCTTGAGGTAAAAGGTTGGGAGGCAAAACTATAAGCCCTTATCTTTCTCTGTGTCCGATTAAAACTTCATAACCATAAATATCGTGTGAGTGTTAGCAATTGTGAAAGACTAAATGATGGTTGAGTATGTGGACTTGATTAAAAGCTCTTATTGACTCTTTATGATGTTATGAAAAATTGCAATTGCCTCAGTGACTGAGATTAGAGTTTTTTGGTTCTTAATGAAGTTTATGATTCATACTTGAAATTGTGATTGAATTGTTACTTTAGCATAAGAGATCATATGACAATATATATATATGTTGATGTTCTAAGAATGATCATGATGCCCTCATGTTCGTGTTTTATTTTATTTTATTGACACCTCTATCTCTAAACATGTGGAGATATTTTTCGATTTTGGTTTTCGCTTGAGGACAAGCGAGGTCTAAGCTTGGGGGAGTTGATACGTCCATTTTGCATCATGCTTTTATATCGATATTTATTGCATTATGGGCGGTTATTACACATTATGTCACAATACTTATGCCTTTTCTCTCTTATTTTACAAGGTTTACATGAAGAGGGGGAATGCCGACAGTTGGAATTCTGGGCTGAAAAAGGAGCAAATATTAGAGATCTATTATGCACATCTCCAAAAGTCCTGAAACTCCACGGGAATTATTTTCAGAATATATAAAAAATATTGGGCGAAAGAAGTACCAGAGGGGGCCACCCACCATCCACGAGGGTGGGGGCGCGCCCCCTGCCTCGTGGCCCCCTGGTGGCCCTCTGATGCCCATCTTTGGCTATATGGAGTCTTTCGTCGAGGAAAAAATCATAAGCAAGCTCACAGGACAAGACTCCGCCGCCATGAGGCGGAACCTTGGCGGAACCAATCTAGGGCTCCGGTGGAGCTGTTCTGCCGGAGAAACTTCCCTCCGGGAGGGGGAAATCATCACCATCGTCATCACCAACGATCCTCTCATCGGGAGGGGGTCAATCTCCATCAATATCTTCACCAGCACCATCTCCTCTCAAACCCTAGTTCATCTCTTGTATCCAATCTTTGTATCCAAACCTCAGATTGATACATGTGGGTTGCTAGTAGTGTTGATTACTCCTTGTAGTTGATACTAGTTGGTTTACTTGGTGGAAGATCATATGTTCAGATCCATTATACATACTAGTAAGTTACGCGTGCTTTGCACCTAACATATACACACGACACCCTAATAGTCCATCATGTTTATTTGTAAGGCATATCTTAAAAATACTCAATATGTCTAGACGTGTAATACCACATTGCAATTTTGACAAACCCAGATTCTAAGGTCAACTTTCCCTTGCTAGGTGCTCTGGTTCATTGGCCCTCACACGTGACGCTCTAGTATTGCACTCCAATGAATGTTCCATGTTAGTTATGCGCGTCCATAGAGACGTTTCATTGAACACACATTGATTTGTATATTACTCACTATTCATGCCGAATGGTGACATACATGCAATGTCTACTTTCTGCAAAATATTTGGCACTGGTCAATGTGTCACGTGGACGAATCAGACCAAGATAGGACTTGCAATGTATTAGACCAAGGCAGGACCTGCAGTGACAATTTATCTACTTTTTATGATTTAGTAGATGTGCATGTTTATACTTATAGGACCCAGTTGAACCTTAAATAATTTTAGGACCTTGGATTTATTTTATATTTCTAAATAGTTTTTAATAAATACATATAAACAATTGTAATACCTCCAGAAGATGTTAAATGTTCTGATGCCATCAAGAAATATATGCATGGAAGAAATCTTGGATTATAACAGCATAATAGAGTGTTATGAATTCTGCCAAAACGCATCTAGGTGAATGTAAATAAGATGGCACATAACTTAATTTTTTTATGGACAACTCAGTATCAAGATGTGGTTATAATAACATTTTGCATAAATGTCAAGGGGGCTTTTAAACGTACAAACTCTTTATTGAATTTGTTGCCAAATAAATAAATTCAGGTGTTTCAAATACGACATGCAAAGTCGTAGTCAAATATTTCTAATATTTGAATAAAAAACTATATTCTAATACGTTCATGTCTGATACAAATATTAATTTACTATTGGCGATTGCTAATTTGATGTTATAACTTTGGTAAATTAACATCTCAAACTTTGAAGTGTTTTAATAATTGCACATTTCTTATTTGTTTAATTTTACATACTCCCTCTGGTCCTTTTTAGTTCGCATATAAGATTAGTTTGAAGTCAAGCCTCATAAAATTTGACCAATTTTATAGAAAAAAATACCAACATCCACAGTGTAAAATCAATATCAGTAGATGCGTCATGACTTAAATTTTCATATTGTATAACTTTAGAATGGTATTTTTTTATATAAATATGGTCAAACTTTATGAAGTTTGACTTCAGAAAATTTTTATATGGGGAGTAAAAAAGACAGCTTGGATCCAACGAATGAAACTACCATGGCCTAATGAAACCTCTATGCACGTGACTCCAGGTGCGCGCACTCGGTCAAGCTAAAAAGAATTCATTCAGCGGGATTGGCCAGAATCCCTTGGCCGACAGGTACGTTTGTGGAAAGATCACCTACCTTCTTTGTAGGAGTATTTTATAGGGAAAATTGCCTAGCTTCTAGATAGTACGCACAGCTGGTTTGGGGCAGAACTGCTACTGATGGCAGGAGAGGCGAATCCATCACATGCTGGCCGTTGGATTCATAACCATGATGACTGATGAACGGTAGATTTCAGCCTGGTGTGGGATATCAACGGCTCCAATCACTGGAACGTTGTTTTGGCGGGAATCTGAGGGAGTGGTAAATCCAAATTCAAAACTGCTACATTATAATAGTAGAGATTAATAGCCCTTTTATTATGAACATGAATATGATTTGTGAGTAGTTACGTTTGTTCCTGAGGACATGAGAGAAGTCTTGCTATAAGTAGTCATGTGAATTTGGTATTCGTTCGATATTTTGATGAGATGTATGTTGTCTTTACTCTAGTGGTGTCATGTGAACGTCGACTACATGACACTCCACCATTGTTTGGGCCTAGAGGAAGGCATTGGGAAGTAATAAGTAGATGATGGGTTGCTAGAGTGACAGAAGTTTAAACCCTAGTTTATGCGTTGCTTCGTAAGGGACTGATTTGGATCCATATGTTTCTTACTATGGTTAGATTTACCTTAATACTTCTGTTGTAGTTGCGGATGCTTGTAATAGGGGTTAATCATAAGTGGGATACTTGTCCAAGGAAGGACAGTACCCAAGCACCGGTCCACCCACATATCAAATTATCAAAGTACCGAACGCGAATCATATAAGCGTGATGAAAACTAGCTTGACGATAATTCACATGTGTCCTTGGGAGCGCTTTCCTATATATAAGAGTTTGTCCAGGCTTGTCCTTTGCTACAAAAAGGATTGAGCCATATTGCTGCACCTTATTTACTTTTATTACTTATTACCCGTTACAAATTACCTTATCACAAAACTATCTGTTACCGATAATTTCAGTGCTTATAGAAAATACCTTGCTGAAACCGCTTATCATTTCCTTCTGCTCCTCGTTGGGTTCGACACTCTTACTTATCGAAAAGATTATGATAGACCCCCTACACTTATGGGTCATCAGATATCACCCCGATCAATACGTCATCTCTGTTTCCTAGGCAATGCTTCTTCGTGCCTCCTCTGCTCAAGTTTCTCGTGTTGAGTGTAGCGGTCTTCGCTTTGTTAGTAGTGCTCTCATTTCTTTTTATGTTTAGTGTTAGTTTTAGCATAGAGTTGTAAGCTTCTCAGGGCGCCTCTTGTATCTTTTGATCATCTGTTGTCTTTTTTAATGCGTGTAAGGTTAACTCCACCACGCGACCCTATTTTGCCCGACCCCGTCTGTTTGTAGTAAAACAGACAAACAGGTCGGCCCAGCGCGCGACGGCCCGAATCCATCTGGTTCGTTTTGTGTCTGGACCGATTCATTTCAAGTGCAAACATGCGTCGGGTTTGAGTCGCCGCGGACACCGAACGGACGCGCCGCTCATCCGCGTCGGGCCGCGTGGCGGCCGGCCACCTACCTCCCACCCGCCAACATCACGGCCGGCCGACCCCACCTGTCATCGGCCTAGGAGAAGGTCGCCGTCCTTCTTAAATGGGGAACCCATGGACCGGTCGTCGTCTACACTGCCCCACTCCATCCCGCGGCCTCCTCGAAACGCGACAGCGCGAAAACCCTAGGCCCTCCCCCGCCCTCGAGCTCGGCGGCCGGCCACCTCGCAGCCATGGGCTTCTGAAAACCAGGCCGCAAGGGGAAGCACGACCGCGAGGCCGGCTCCTCGTCGGGACGGCGCACCCGCTCCGTGAAGAAGGAGGAGCCCGCATCACCACCACGCCGGGCCCCGCGCCGCCCGCGTTCTCCATCGCCCCCACGTCCTCCAGCGAGCGTGACCGGCACTACGTCCACGCGGATGTGTGCCGTCGTTATTGGGAGACGAGGACGCCGCTTCCCTAGAGCGATGTCCACCTCCCCAACAAATGGCACTTATCCGCCGACCATATGCCGATCCCGCCGGTCCCGTTGAGCGGCCGTGCGCGTCGTGAGGAGATCGAGCGCCGCCGCCGACTCCTCCCGACGACCTGTGCTACGACGACAGGTACGCCCCGGACTCCGTTCTCAGGGACACCTGGCTCAGGTACGAGCACGACGTGCAGCGCGCCTCCTTCTTCGCCAGCATGGCGTCTGGGCCGCGGCGGCCACATCGGGAGCGCGCAGCGCTTGCTCCCGAGGGGCGCGGGCGTAGGCTGGTGCGCGGCCTCACGCCGTCGCCTTCGCCATCTCCATCGCCACCACCACCTCCTCCTCGCATGACTGCGGAGGAGGAGGCCCGTCTCATGGCGCATGTCATGGAGGACTCCATGCACACGCACGATGAGCGGCACTGGGAGGGCCTCGAGGAGATGATGGCCCGCTCCGCCGTCGGCGAGGTCGCCATCTCCGAGGAGGTCATGGAGGAGGCGCCGGTGGCCGCGTTCCACCTGGGCCTGGTGGGCCGGGGGTGGGGCTGGTCGTGCACTGCTTTGGAGATGGCCGACGCCGTGGGCGTGAATTGGTGCGTCACTTCGCCACGGTCACTGGAGCGAGAGGCGTCGTCACGGGAGGAGGTGGTGCAGGCACCTCCCGCCGTCCAGCCCGCCCCCGTTTACCACGCACCGCCGGCCCACCTCTGGACGCCGCCGGCCTACGTCGACCTCGTCAGCGACGATGACGACACCGGCGGCCACTGAAGACGGCGACAACGACGGCATCGACGGGCACGGCAGGAGCGCGCGGGCGGCAGCCGTTTTTATTTTGTTTTTTATGTTTAATTAATGGAACTGAGATGTTAAGTGAACCGTGAAACTGGGCCATTTTATGGCCATGACCCTAACTTAAGTTTTAAGTTTTTTTAACTGCGTTTATTTACTTTTTAAGTCATTTTATTTAAGTTTTATGTTTTTTTAATCACGTCCAACACGGGCAAGATTTGGGATGCGGCTGCGCGCTGGGCGTATCCACGACCCAACGGACAGACGCGGACATGGACGAACCCATTGCCGCCCCAAAGGAACAAAATCCGGCCAGACCGGTCGTCCATTTGAGGTCGCGCGGTGGAGTTGTTCTAATGGATGCCTTGTATAATCCCTGACTGATTGATGGCTTTGTTAATTCAAAGAAGTGCTCTTCTTGAGTAAATCTGAGAACGGTTTTTAGAAAACTGGGTGAGATGGTATGGTTTTTACGCTGGGCTTAATTGGTTCAGTTTATTTGGGGCGAGACATTTTTTTCAGTTTGGTTTGGTTTGGGTATGTGAAAAACCAGTTCGGGTACAATTGGTTATGGGCTCAAACAGTTTGGGTATTAGGGGCTACAAACTACGGGTCCAACCCGGTTTCCACGCTGGTTCCTCGCCTCCACAACACACCAGCGAGCAGCAAGGGACCGAGAAAAAAAAAAAGAGAAATCCATCTTCCTCCTCAGTCCTGACTCCCCAACCGGCCAACCCCTACTCACCCGGCGGCCGCACCATCCCATCTCCTCCCTGCCGGCCGCCCTGACATGGAGTCTTGCTGTGCCGCTTGCCGCTTCCCTAGCGCGGAGATGCCGCCGCAGGGGCCGCATTAGTAGTAGCTGACTGTGCGAAAATGGCAGTGCCGACGACGGTGGTGGCATTCGTGTTGGTGCCAAAGATCGCGGCAACCCTCATGAGCAGGCATGTCGGAGGAGCCGTCAACTACGTCGCCGTGGCAGAGGCCCTGCGGGTGACCCCATCAGTACTAGCCGCAGGGAGAACGTCAGCTGCGCGCTCTACTTCACCATGCTCTACGCACTGTCCGCTGAGGACACACGACGGGAGCATCACAAAGGGGAACACTCCTTCCGCCGCCGGTGGTGACAGGCTGCCTGTCATGTAGAGTGCGATGGCGACGATCCTGCCATTCATGATATGCGCAGCAAACAAATATGTGACCACTTTGGCACTTTGCTGGGCATACAGATACAGGGCGGCAGTCTCCCCTGCATCACAGCCATCTCCGCGGCCGCTGGCCGTGATCCTCATGCGGGTGTTCTTCGCTGTGGTGGTGCCATGGTGGCAAACAGGTAGCCGTGCGTCCACAATGTCATCTGATGGCCGTGGTGGAGGCCACCTCGGGAGCATCCACAATGTCATCCAATTCCAAACGGTGGCCGGCATCTTTGCTTTCTCGTTCGTGCAGATGGCCATGCACCTACTGGTCGTCATGGGCGCTGGGAGGCTCCTGGGTTCAAGCATCCAACAGCAATGTCCGCGGGCTGACCATGGCCCGCAGGCTGCAGAATGGCCACCTCAAAAGATGGAGATTCAGCCAGAACTCCTCTCCCCCTAGCCGCGCGCCGCCCACCTGGTCGACCCTGCCGCTCACCTGGTCGACCCCGCCACCGTTACGCACTTGTAGCTCGACCTCGTCGACCCCGCCGCCGTGGCCAAGGCGCTCGGGCCGCTCGCCAACTTCACCTAGCGAGCGTTTTCTACGCCGTGTGGTCGAGCCACCCGACGGAGCACCAAAATCGGGAGGTCAACGCCGGCATGCTCCGCAAATATGCTTCACCCAGCTATGGTCCGCTCCTAGCACTACGTAACCAATCTCAACCTATAAGCTAAAACCACGGTTCCTATCAATAGTTTAGTTCGGTTTAGGTGGAAATAACTTGTGGTTTAGTTTGGTTTGGGTCGCAATTAGACATTCAGTGGGTTAGTTTGGTTTGGTTTTTCAAAATTTGTCAAATGGGTTCAGTTTGGTTATGGGTGAGTTCCCCAACCATTGCCAGATTTATTCTTGAGCCTATTTTTCTTTCTTAAATAAAATAAACACCACCTGTCCGAGCGCCCTTCCATGTCATCGATCCGCGCCACCCATGCTCCCCATTCACAGCCATTGATCACCTATCTGACGGCTCACGTT
The DNA here is from genome assembly GCF_003073215.2 of Triticum urartu. Classification (NCBI taxonomy): domain Eukaryota; kingdom Viridiplantae; phylum Streptophyta; class Magnoliopsida; order Poales; family Poaceae; genus Triticum; species Triticum urartu. The sequence continues at coordinate 617,457,560 of NC_053028.1, forward strand.
CGCGTCACGCGGATGACGCCCCTCTTCTCCCCCGAAACCTGGCAGCCATAAATCCCCCACACGCCACCACCGTCGACCACACCACACGGCCGCAGCAGCCACCACCAGACCAGCAGCGCGCACACAACCACTAGCCAAGGAAGGTCGCCGGAGATGTCCGGCCGCGGCAAGGGAGGGAAGGGGCTGGGCAAGGGCGGCGCCAAGCGGCACCGGAAGGTGCTGCGCGACAACATCCAGGGCATCACCAAGCCGGCGATCCGGCGGCTGGCGCGGCGTGGCGGCGTGAAGCGCATCTCGGGGCTCATCTACGAGGAGACCCGCGGCGTGCTCAAGATCTTCCTGGAGAACGTCATCCGCGACGCCGTGACCTACACCGAGCATGCCCGCCGCAAGACCGTCACCGCCATGGACGTCGTCTACGCGCTCAAGCGCCAGGGCCGCACCCTCTACGGCTTCGGCGGCTAGGCCGCGCCGGTGCAGTCGAATCCACCTCCACCTCGCGCCGCCAGATTCGTAGCATAGCTAGCTATGGTTGTTCAGTGTTCATCGTCTTCATTGTAATGGACGCATCTCGCTGCTGTTGTTCAGTGTTCAGTGTTTGGATGTACTAGTATGATAGAAGGAAATTGCAGCAATTTACCCTCGAATTCTTCTGAAACATCTTTGTGCATAGTAGGAATCCCAGCATCTTGCGCTTTGTGAAAATTCCCCCATTCCCATTCTGTCGCTGTAGTTTTCTGCCCCCAATCGATCGCCTTGGCTTCAGGGTGCAGTGGATTCCAACCATCCCTGCATGTACACGTATATACACGTATAATAATACAGTCCAGATGGACTATGGAAGCAGTATAAATGAACATTAGGAAACACCCTGCATGAGCATAACCTTTTTACTTCGAGTGAAAGTGGATCAACATTGTCAAGACTCAGGAGTGTCTTAGCTTTGAGTGCCTGTCGATGTTACAAGCTTTATTACAGAGTACTTAAAAAGAACAACAAAAACATGTACAGAGCTAACCTTTCCATTTGAGTGTCAAAGTGCCTACTCCTGGTTTCCCCCTCCATCTCTGGTTCATGATCTATCTCACTGAATATGTGAATTCATCAACAAATAATATGTGAATTCAATGAAGTAAACACCACTGTTGTCAACTGCCAAGTATTGATTGTCTCTGCAATGTACATGAAATTGGTCTGATATTGGGACCGATTTTATTGAATGAATATTGCAGCAGTTGCAAAATTCAGGGAGCAAGTGCATCATGTGCTTTTTGGCGCTCTCCTGACATGACAAAAAAAGTTCTGCATTGTTGAGATGTAAACTTTTTCTTCTGAAAAACAACAGTCTCTTGGAACAGTTCGAGCGCAAAAGCAATCTTCTTGGTGTAATCATGTGCCTGATATTATTCATGAAAAAAATGTTAATTGGAGGGAGCATACATCAGATGAAAACATAGAAAGAGATCTAGTGGCAGATGTTTGCATTAATCAGATCCAACGCAATTGCATTTACCAAAATCCCTTGCATTAATGGATCAATTGTGATCATAAGCCCCTAATAGTTCGTAGGGTAGGAACTATTGTCAGTAGGGTCCTCACACCGACCGCGATGGCTAGTATTTTGAATGTCTTGCTGGAAGTTTTGCCTTCAGAATTGGAGATAAATGACTGGTGATGGCCAAATGGAGGCAAAGATGGATGATGGTGTCGCTGGCCAAGTTTTGACCGTTGAAGTTGATCGTACTATCTTTCTAACCGGAAGGAAACATCAATATTAACTCTGAATTTCAGAGCTGCTACAAGTGACAATAAGAAACAAGACTGTTTTGAGTCTACAATCATCTTGACATTGCAAGCTATGCTAAAAGTAGTACACAAGATGCAAACAAATTAATGGCCTTTACAGAGGAAAAGGAATCGGTCTCCCCAGGATCTACAAAACATGTATCGAGCGTGTCAAAATGTGCACTCCTAATTTCTCTTCAGGAGAAAGGCGAAAAGCTGCAGATGATACTGAAGGTACAGATGAGGAAGAAGAATTGCAATACTTCATTGTAGTTCCAACGTTTCTCATCACAAAAAAGGAGGTCAAGCAATTACACACAAACCCCTTTATCAGTACACAACACAAGGCATTACAAACAAATTAAAGAGTATGATGTTACCAAAGTTTAATCCTCCATCCTCTAAAAAGACAGGGATTAAGCTTTTATTCCTGCAGCAGATCCACCGAAACGTAATCGTAAGAAAATTCACGGTATGCTAGTTCATCCAAAACTTAACATTGTGCTATTTTTACTTGGCATAGTGTTGGGAATGTCTATTTTTAAGTTGATATGCAATTTTTTCTTTCTCTCAACTGACAATAACTGTAGTTACACATTTTAAGAGTCCTGACTCGGTAAACATAGAATTCTTTGCAAGATTGAAAGATAGCAGTTCCATTTTCCATCATCTAGAACTCAACTTATAGTAACATAAGAAAGATGTAGGTGAGGGTCAAATGGAGGCACATATGGATGGTGTCGCTGCCTAAGTTTTAACCATTCAAGACGATCATACTTACTATCCTTTTAACATGTGGTTCGTTTAACTGCTGAGGATAACCCTGAAGTTCAGAGCTCCTGCAAGTCAGACAACCAGCAACAGGACTATCTTGTGTTTGCATCATCTTGACGTTGCAAGCCATGCTAAAAGTAGGTCTAGCTCTTACACACTAATGGCCTTTACAGGGGAAAAGTAATCGGCCACCCCAGGATCTACAAAACATATAAAGAGCAGTGCTAATCTTTCCATTTCCCAGCGTGTCAAAATGTGCAGCTCCTAATTTCTCTTCAGGAGAAAGCCAAGAAACTGCGGATGGCACTGAAGGTACCTGTAGATGTTGCCAACGTTTCTCATTGTAATTGACTTGATTCTGAATGAAGCTAATTCAGATGATGTAATTCCCTTACCCCTGTTGATCCATGTCATGTCAATGGATATGTTAATTAAATGTAGTAAACACCATTGCCGTCAAGTATTGATTTTATCTGCAGTGTGACATGAAACTGGTCTGGCATATATACCAATTGTACTTAATTAATGAAATTTGCAACAGTTGCAAAATTCAGACAACGTATCTGTTCTTCTCCAGGAAAATAGAATATGCACCAATTGTACTGAATGAAACAGGCTTTTTGGCGCCTTCCTGATGCAACAAATAAATTCTGCATTATTGACGTGTAAACTTTTCTAGACGGAGCACACATATCTGTTCTTCTCCGGGAAAATAGCAGTAGTCTGGAATGGTAGTTCAAGCACAGAAGCAATCTTCTTGATGGGGTCATCACATCCAATGCTTTTACATAAAACATACCACAACAGATTGAAAACATAGAAAGAGATCTGGTGTTACTTGCATACATTAGATCCAATGCTTTTACATAGAACAAATCCCTTGCATTAATTGATCAATTGTGATCATATTAACTGATGGCCAAATTCACTCGCACTACTGAAAAACATGCCAGTGAAATACACTTACACACTTGCAACCTCTGCTGACCCTGCTTCCTCTACTTTGCTCAGCTAAGCAACACTAGCACTGGCTGCAATGCAGATTGCCGACTCTGTTTCCTCTGCTTTGATCAACAAGGATGCACTGCTGATGATTTCTTCCTCTGCTTCGATCACCCGAGCACTCATCCGTGGATTTGCATCGCCTGAGCAAAGTCCCTTCGATGAGCCATCTCGATGCGGTGAGCTTGATAACGCCATGCTTGCTGTCTTGCTTGGAGCAGCTCCTCAGGGGACTTGGTCACGTCCGAGTGATGGATCCAGGGGTCGTTGAACTGCACAGTGTCCGCCATCTGCTCCACCTTTCGCCGGGCCTCCGCTCTGCTACGCTTGATGTCCCGCCGACGACTGGCCTCTTCTTCGGAGGCAGGGTGCACCCAATCCATGGCGAGGCGAGCGTTCTCGATCAGTTGGCGCATGCTGATCGGCGGCTTCGATTGCGTCGCGCTCTCCGGAGATTCGGCGATCTGGTTCTTGATCGCGGAGGAGTGGAGCGGATCCCTGTCGCTGCTGGGACACGGCAGCTTTGTGCCCTTGATGTTGGCGGCGACCGCGGCACGGAGCTCGCCCCCGGAGCAGGAACCGCGTGCGCACTTCGCCGGCGGCTGCCCATCGCGCATGGACACGGGCCGCTTCAGCGTCTTGGCAGCCGCGGGGTTGGCCATCAAGGCAGGGTTTAGGCGCACGCGGGAGCAACTGGAGTGCAGGTCAGCGGTGCTACGGCGCGGGAGCAGAGCAGGTGGAAGCACCGTGGTGCCGGCCATGGCCGCGGCCGCGGAGTCACGAGAGCAACGATCAGACGATGATCACACGAGCACGGGTCCGGCAGTGGGAGGGAGGAAGCGATGCGTGGATCGGGAATTGGGGGAGACGGGGCGAGCAAGAAAGAAGAGACGCGGGAGACGGGGCAACTGGCGGCAACCACTATATCAATCTACAGTTTGAATCCGAGTTGGCCCAGGATTTGAACATTCACTAGCCTGATGACGCTATCTTTCCAACCGGTAGTACTACTCGTAGTCCTCAACTTGTTTTACCAACAACAGTTCCGCGTCCTGAAACAAAACTGTTTTCAATCTAAAAAAGCAAAAAACTGTTTTCTGCATTCAGTGTTTTCAATCTAAAAGAAAACTGTTCAGCGTTCAGTGTTTGGATGTACAGTACTACTATGATAGAAGGAAATCGCAGCATTTTTTACCCTCGAATTCTTGTGCAATATCTTGCTCTGTTTTTTGTTTGTGAGGAATCTTGCTCTGTTGTTATGTGCTTGTGCGCATTGTTGAAACTTATCAATGCGTTCCTCCATTCCTGCATTTCTGTCCCCAATCTACCGCTTTGGCTTCAGTGTGCAGTAGATCTGAACCATCCCTGCATTTCTGTCCGTGCACTATGATGATTACGCCGATGATTTACCAAGGGTGATATAACTTCATTTTCTACCCAGAGTTCAGTTTCTATGAAAGAACAATGGCTCCAGAAAAACAATGAGCACCCACTTTGTACATTGGTATTTGTCATCAGATTAAGGAAATACAACAATGCTTTCTTGACATGCAGTCTGTAGATTCCTTATATGTAGTTCCAGCCTTCCAATGGTCATTAAACATTTCTAGAGAATATGTTTAACTCAGCCTAATAGTACCTTTCCTCTTGGAAGACACGATACAGCGTCAAAATCTTACCATTAATTCGTCCTGCAACTAAACACATTGAGGCCTAAACTTTTACTAATCTAGTAATCCTAGATATGCAAGGTGAAACGATTTCAATTCCATTGCCTGTGTAGGTCAATGCATCTCTGAGTTTCCAGCGAAAAAGACAACAGAGATATATTTTTAAAATATAAGAAAATTTTAAACAGACTTTTAAGACCAATCACAGTACACATTTTACTATGAGTGAACAAATTTCCATACATTAATTTACACTTGCTTTTTTATTACTTACACCTGTTCTAGCTGCAAACAAACTAATGCCCTTTACAGAGGAAAAGGAAATGGTCACCCCAGGATCTACAAAACATGTACAGGGCAGTGCTGATCTTTCCATTGTGCATTCCTTATTTCTCTACAGGAGAAAGCCGAAAAGCTGCAGATGATACTGAAGGTATAGAGGAGGAAGAAGAATTGCAATACCTGTGGACGTTCCAGCGTTTCTCATTGTAGTTGAGTTGATTTTGAATGAAGCTATGTACTAGTTTGAATTCAGATGAAGCTGTGTACTACTCCCTCCGTCCCATAATATAGGAGCGTTTTTGGCGCTCTTATATTATGAGACGGAGGGAGCAGTAATTCCCTTAACTCGGTGGATTCATGTCGATGAATATGTTAATTAAATGAAGTAAGCACTATTGCCGTCAAGTATTGACTTTCTCTGCAGTGTGACATGAAACTGGTCTGGCATATACATCAATTGTACTGAACAAACTTTGCACCAGCTGCAAATTCAGACAGCAAGTACACATGAGCTACTGGCAACAATGATGCATGTATGCATCAGGATTTAGGAGTAAACTTTTCTCCTGGAAAATAGCAGTCATCTGAAACTGTTCAAGCACAGAAGTAATTTTCTTGGCGGGATCTGTTATTCTCTTGGTGGGATCGTGTGCCTGCCATAATTCATGAAAAGAAAATGTTATTAGGAGGGAACATACAACAGATTGGAAAAATAGAAAGAGATCTGGTGCTGCTTGCATACATGAGCTTTTTGGTGTCCTCCTGATACGACAAACAAATTATGTATTGTTGAGATGTAAACTTTTTCTTCTGAAAAACAACAGTCTCTTGGAAGTTGGAACAGTTCGAGCGCAAAAGCAATCTTCTTGGTGTAATCGTGTGCCTGATATTATTCATGAGAAAATGTTAATAGGAGGGAGCATAGATCAGATGAAAACATAGAAAGAGATCTAGTGACAGGCGTTTGCATTAATCAGATCCAACGCTTTTACATTTACGAAAATCCCTTGCATTAATGGATCAATTATGAGGATAATCCCCTAATAGTTTGTAGGGTAGGAACTACTTTCAGAGATGGCTAGTATTAAACTAAAATGACTGGTGATGCTGGAACTCAGAGATGCATTGACCTTTCAGAGATGGCTAGTATTAGACCTGGCCAGAAACGTGTACAGCATTTGTATTTGAACTACTTTCAGAGATGGCTAGTATTAAACCATTTCAGTAGTATTTTGAATGTCTTGCTGGAAGTTTTGCCTTGAGAATTGGAGACAAATGACTGGTGATGCCCAAATGGAGGCAAAGATGGGTGTTGGTGTCGCTGGCCAGGTTTTAACCATTCAAGATGATCAGACTATCTTTTAACTGGGATGGTAGTTCGTTTAACTGTTGAGGGCAAGTTCTATTTAGTTAACATCAATATTAACCAAGAAGTTCAAAGCTGCTACAAGTCAGACAACCAGAAAGAGGACTGTTTTGTGTCTGCATCATCTTGACATTGCAAGCTATGCTAAAAGTAGGTAAAGCCACAAGATTCCTACAGAGGAGGAAGAATTGCAATACCTGTGGGCCTTGCCAACGTTTCTCATTGTAGTTCAGATGATTTTGAATCAAGCTGTGTACTAGTTTGAATTCCGATGATGCATCATGCATTCTAGTTCCCTTTCCTCAGTGGATCCATGTCAGTGAATATGTTAATTAAATGTAGTAAACACCATTGCCGTCAAGTATTGATTTTCTCTGCAGTGTCACATGAAACTGGTCTGGCATATACACCAATTGTACTGAATGAAATTTGCAGTAGATGCAAATTTCATACAACATATCTGTTCTTCTCCAGGAAAATAGCATATACACCAATTGTACTGAATGAAACATGCTTTTTGGCGCCTTCCTGATGCGACAAATAAACTTCTCTAGACGGAGCACGCATATCTGTTCTTCTCCGGGAAAATAGCAGTAATCTGGAATAGTAGTTCAAGCACAGAAGTGATCTTCTTGGTGGGATCATCACATCCAATGCTTTTACATAAAACATACTACAACAGACTGAAAACATAGAAAGAGATCTGGTGCTACTTGCATACATCAGATCCAATGCTTTTACATAGAACAATTCCTTGCATTAAGTGATCAATTGTGATCATAATGCACACTAATTGTGATCTCACTCGCACTACTGAAAAAAATGCCAGTGAAATACTCACACTTGCAACAAGACTACACTAGTGACTCTGCTTCCTCTGCTCAGCTAAGCAACACTAGCACTGCAGAGTGCAGACTCAGCTTCCTCTGCTTTCCTCAGCTAAGCAAGACTGCCACCAACAAGGCTGCACTGCTGATGATTTCTTCCTCTGCTTCGATCGCTTGAGCCATCTTCGATCACTGCTGATGCATGTCCCGTCGACGAGCCATCTCGAGGAGGTGAGCTTGATAGCGCCATGCGTTTTGTCTTGCTTTGAGCAGCTCCTCAGGGGACTTGGTCACGTCGGAGGGATCGATCCAGGGTTGAACTGCACGGTGTCCACAATCTGCTCCACCTTTCGCCGGGCCTCCGCTCTGCTGCGCTAGATGTCGCGCCGACGGCTGGCCTCTTCTTCGGAGGCAGAGCGAGCCTTGTCGAGGCGAGCCATGGTGAGGCGAGCTTTCTCGATCAGTTCGCGCATGCTCATCTGCGGCCTCGATTCCGTCGCGCTCTCCGGAGATTCGGCGACCTGGTTCTTGATGACGGCGAGCTTGGTTCTTGGATCCTTGCTGATGCTGGAACGCGGAAGCTTGCTGCTGTTGTTGATGTTGGTGCCGACCGCGACATGGAGCTCTTCCCCGGAGCAGGCACCGCGTACGCGCTTCGGCGCCGGCGACTGCACGTCGCGCACGGATCCTGGACGCTTTGGCGTCTTGGCAGCAGCGGGGTTGGCCATCAAGGTAGGGTTTAGGCGCACGCGGGAGGAGCAGGAGTGCAGATCGGCAGCGGCGGCGGCGCTACGGCGCGGGAGCAGAGCAGGCGGAAGCACCGTGGTGCCGGCCATGGTCGCGGCCGCAGAATCGCGAGAGCAACGATCAAACGACGATCACGTGAGCACGGATCTGGCGGCGGGAGGGAGGAAGAGGATGTGGTGGAGGCCGACCAGACAGATCGGGAATTGGGGAGACGGGGCGAGCAAGAAAGAGAGGACGCAGGCGGCAGGGCAGGGGTGGAACTGGCGGCAATACCTGTCGATGGTTTGAATCCGAGTCGGCGCTGGAAACAAAACTGATGACGCCATCTTTCCAATTGGTAGTAGTACTGTACGCGTAGTCCTCAAGTTGTTTTGCAGGGCAACGCCAAGCGCCATTTCGGAAACAAAACTGTTTTCAATCTCACACCAAAAAAAAAACTGTTTTCTGTACGTTCTTCATATCGATTTGAGATATGCTAGAAGGAGATCAAGTAATTACACACGAACCCCTCTCAGTAGACAAGACAGTACAAACAAACTAACGCTTCGTTTGGATGTCTCCATTGAGAACCTCTGAATTGCATTGGATCCAATACCAAATCAACCTTTGTATTGCAATGGGCTCCAATACCAATACAGATGTTTGGATGTACAAAATATTGCCGGTTGGAATTAGATAAACTAGCAATACCAATGTTACGTTTGGATGCCATACAATGGAATTGACGGTGTGCATGAGCTGCGCCATGAATGGAGCCGGCCGAGCAGCCGTGAGGAGCACAGGACGCAGTCCTTCCCACGGTTAGCCGACCATCCGTGACCTGGATGGAGCAACTCTGGCGAGCATGATGGGCCAAGCTCGTATAGGCGCATCTCCTCGTGTATGGGAAACTCCGACGGCCGCGGGATCCAGAGCAGAGGACGGCCACGCCGGCGAGCACGAGGGGAAGGGGATGGTGGCGGGGACGCTACAGACGGGAAAGAGAGGGGCGCCGCCGGAGGAGAAGCAATCAGGGACGAGGAAGGGAGGAGCGACCGCCGCCGGGATGGGGAAGGGAGGCTCACCCGTGGAGGAGTCAGACTGACCGGCGACGGGGGAGATGCGTGAGCAGGGGAGATCTGGGGACGGGGAAGTGAGCCGCGACTCAGGAGGAGGAGTGACCTGGTAGGAGGAGGGGGGGACCTGCGACGCCGCCTTCTGGTCGCCGGCCAGGTCTGTGGTGGCCGCCAGCTCCTTGGTCCTCGCCTCTGTTTACTCTCCGATGTCCTTTTCTGTTTGCGAGGGGGGAAAGAGAATGACGAAGCGGTATGTTTTGCGGGGAGGCTGATTTCAGCACGATTCGGAGCGGGATGGCTCCGTATTGCGGGCAGGCACTTCGCATGGGAGGAAATTCGGCCATCGTTTTCGTTTCATTTCAGTCTGCCAATTCAGTGTGCAGCCAAACATATGAATTGAAATTTAGGAATACCAATTCAGATTCCAGGCCTCCAATGGAGATATCCAAACGCAGTGTAAGAGTATCTCTAGCATATAATCCAAAGTTTAATCCTCCATCCTCTAAAGAGCCAGGGATTAAACTTTTATTCATGCAGCAGATCCACCGAAACTTAATCGTCAAAAAATTCACGGTATGCTAGTTCATCCAAAACTTAACATTGTTCTTTTTTCAATTGGCATTAGTGTTGGGAATGTCTAATTTTAAGTTGATATGCAAATCTTTGTTTCTGTCAACTGACACTAATTGTAGTTAGCAACTCCATTTTCCATCATCTACAACTCAACTTAGAGTAACATAGGAAAGATGTAGGTGAACTATAATTTGTCACAACGGGTAATTTTTTTGTAGGCCCAAATATCGCAGATTGTCAGCAATGAGATTATGCCGATCTTGTATACAAGGGTATTCTAACCTTATAAATGTCTGTAGGAAACTTGGCACCACAGCTCCCCCGATTGATGCGTTCTTGGCCGCTCTATATGTTGGTAGATCACTATTTAACCGCCTGATTTTACAACCCAGCACTGTTTGTCCTTAATCGTTAAATGTTTCATTATGCTTGTTAGAGTTGTGTGGAATATAGTGTACAAGGTAGATTACAGTTGGACTTGTAGTTGTATTGTGTTTAGATAGGATACGGAGTCATGTCCTAGTATGACACTTGTATCCTAGGCCTCTCATGTATAGCGGGGGTAGACACACGATATAACATATGCCAACATAATAGCACAGGCGCGCAAGGGGGAGCCGGCGGCGTGTGCCGGCGCCCGGGTGGCCGGTTTGCGGCATTGTGACGGTGTCACGGGGAGGAACGCCCGTAGTCAAGCCCCGGAGATGTAGCCATATCGGTGAACCTCGTTAACAAATTTCGTTGTCGTGTTCGTGTGATTGCTTGGTCCTCGGATGATCAACGGAGTGCCTCGGATTTATTTTAACAAGTGATATCATGAGATAGGTTGTTCGGAGGCTGTTGGATTGTTGATTGGAGGAAGCGATCGGAGGCGTGTGTGCGTGTGACAACAGCAGACGATGTGGCGGTCGATCGGCCGATCGATCGGGCGAGCATACAACGGCTGAATCGTGCAGCAGCAGGCAGAGGCCGACACACAGGGCAGCTGGTCGCGGCGGATCGGTCGATCAGCGGTGCATGGAGCAGGCGGGCTGGCCCATGTGGGTCGGCTGGTGCGCACCAAGTGGAGGCAATGTCTGCTACGCGTACGGAGCTGGATGGTTTTGGACCAAAAGGAGGACCCAGTCCTCGTGTTCGACACGGTGAGAGGCACGAGATCGATTCGGCAGAATAGTCCATCAGGGATACAACATTGGAATTAGCAGGGGCAATTGGCAGCAACAATGGTGCATCGGTTTGTGTCCAGCGGCAAGTAGAATAACATTGGCAATTCCAAGGCTGGAGTCAGCGAAGCATCAACTAGTACAGGAGCTTCGTGAGTAGCAGGATTCAATCAAGTGATCTGGTTTTGCTGCTTGCACACGAAAAGTGTACTAGGGATTTGGGGTTTTGCTAAGTCCACGTGAATTGCAAGGTATTCTATTGAAGCTTGAGTATGTTTTCACTAGCTCGGTCGTACAAAGAACTATGGCACCAAAGGGTACTAGATTTGAGGTGGAGAAGTTCAACGTAACTGAAAACCTTGGGTTATGGCAGACAAGGGTGAAATATTTGGCGGCACAATAGGGATGTTTGAAAGCATTGCGGGAAGTTATGCCAGGTAAGATGGAATTATCATGTGATGGATGGAAATTTGCGGAAGACGATTTGGGAGCCTCGAGCGTGTCATGCAGTCGGAGAAGTTCGGCTTGGTTGGACTAGATAGTCTGACGGATCAACGTGAGTCAGTTGGTATAGAAGACGGTGGCGGGATCAGCGACGACGACATAGGAGCGTGATGCTGATGGTAACCGACTTCTGGGTGTGGAAACACGTGGTGCAGGCCCGGAGGCTTGTGTGGCTTCGACAAGACTATGGTGCGGGGTTGATTCAAGGTGATGTACACACGGAGCTTGAAGTCAACAGGGCGTGAGGGTGGACTGATCATCTACCATGGAGTCATGTTGAAGGTGGAGCTGAATTGAGGGGCTACGGCGTAAGTGCATAGAGAGTCGAAGCCTATTCAACGGTGGGAAAAGCGAGTGACATGCAGTTTGGACTGGAGCCCAGTGGTCTGATGGAAGCGTGAAACTCGTCATCGGTCGGTGATGATCGATGGTACTCTGCAGTGGGGGTTGAGTGGTGTGGTTTCGTTACCCTTGAGACTCGACCGGGACAACGGAGACTCGACGCGGCAATAGCGACAAGGCGTGCGGCACGCACGGGACATGGAGACGGGCCAGGGCTCTGGTGGTCATACATGTGGTGAGACAACTGCGAATTTGACTCGGCATGACTAAAAGCAATGATGAAATTCCATCAAGTTTCAGACAAGCAGTCAAAAAAGGAGCGGTGATGTTGAGTTCAGGTAACTCTTATATGTGACACCAATATGTGAGTTGTTCACTATCACGCAGGTCATTGATCGGTGTGTGATGGTGTTGATGGATACTCTGGAAGTTGGGAGCACAAACTAGAGTAACAAGGAACTTAATTTTGCTCGAGTGTTGACTGTGGTCAAGAAAAGAAGGGACTACAAGTTGCAGGTGGAGTCACATGGAGTCTTTGGAGTAGCAACGGTACTCATGGGATAAACTCAAGTCCAATGTACATGGAAGTTTGATGCACGGACGAATCCAAGGAGGTGAAGAATATTCGCCAAGGTGAAGTTTGTTAGAGTTGTGTCGAATATAGTGTACAAGGTAGGTTACAGTTGGACTTGTAGTTGTATTGTGTTTAGATAGGATATGGAGTCGTGTCCTAGTAGGACACTTGTATCCTAGGCCTCTCATATATAGCGGGGGTAGACACATGATGTAACCTATGCCAACATAATAGCACCGGAACGCAGGGGAAGCCGGTGGCATGTGCCGGCGTCCAGGGCGACCGCGTGCGGTATTGTAGCGGTGTCATGGGGAGGAGCGCCCATAGTCAGGCCCCGGGGATGTAGCCATACCGGTGGACCTCGTTAACAAATCTTGGTGTCGTGCTCGTGTGATTGCTTGGTCCTCGGATGATTGACGGTATGCCTCGGATTTATTCTAACAATGCCACTAAACGTTGGAACCATGTCTTGCTAGGCCCGCTCACAGCAATTCTATTGTTCTACGTCTTGGTGCAGATTGAATTTGTGCATAGGTGAACACGCGGTCGAACGGTGAAAACCCTTGACGTGGATCCCCTTCCCTCCTCGAGTCTAGGCCCCTTCACCTCTGTTTTCTCTCTCTCCACCATTGTCGGTGTCAAAACCGGCGAATCTCAGGTAGGTGGTCCTGAACTGTGTGTCTAAGGTCGATGGTAACAGGAGACAAGGGACACAATGTTTATCCAGGTTCGGGTCCTTTCTATGGAGGTAATACCCTACTTCCTGCTTGATTGATCTTGATGAATATGAGTATTACAAGAGTTGATCTACCACGAGATCGTAATGGCTAAAACCCTAGAAGTCTAGCATGTATGACTATGATTATTATTGTCCTCTATGGACCTGGCCCTCTGGTTTATATAGACACCGGAGGGATCTAGGGTTACACAAAGTCGGTTACAGAAAAGGAAATCTTCATATTCGGTCGCCAAGCTTGCCTTCCACGCCAAGGAGAGTCCCATCCAGACACGAGTAGAGTCTTCGGTCTTCACGTCTTCATAGCCCAACAGTCCGGCCCATACATAACAGGTCGGACGTCCGAGGACCCCTTAGTCCAGGACTCCCTCGGTAGCCCCCGAACCAGGCTTTAATGACGAGGTGTCCGGCGCGCAGATTGTTTTCGGTATTGCAAGGCGGGTTCTTCCTCCGATGACTTCAAAGTGATGTATTCGACCTTCCATGTAATGTCGTACCTCTCGGTTTCTGTGCATTAATAATTTCAGCCTCCACGTGTCGAGCGGATGCGAGAGGTCAGGGTGTTTTTACACATAACACCCCAGCCGTGCAAGAAGGAATGTCTATTTAAAGAGATTGGATCTCAGATCCATTCAGCACCACGCGGAAAAATCCTCAGAGCTTGCTAGAAAAGACCACTCCAACATGGCTGACGCTCCCAGCTCCTCATCCCTCCCCTGAGCTACTTTTGATAAATATTAATCCGTCCGTTTATAACAGCACTGGCGAAAGATTTCCGAAGGGCTTCACAGCCCCGCCCCGCAGCCCGAGGGCCACAATTGGGACCTTGACCCCGGATTCGAAGAGGATCCAGATATATTCATGGTGCTCGAGGACGGGGTGTTTTACCAGGCGAGCTATGACAGCACCAAAGTGTCCATCACCGCCGATTATCCCGGTCTTCTCCCTGCATCACACGTAAGTAACCAGGAGACATCTCATTCGAAAGAGTTCTCTCATTCTGCCTCACCCACCACACCGTCCTGTGCTCAAAAGGGGAGGCGTCCGGCGCGCCATTCTGCCCCGGAGGCATCTCCAAAGAGAGCGGCCCCCACGCTGGGCAAGCCTTCGAAGAGGAAGGCAAACAAAGATACGGCCGAGCCTTCATCGAAGAGGTATGGATTTGCAAATATGTTCTTCAGCAGTCGCATCCAATTGTGACTTATGTTTTCCATGTATCAGGAAAAGAGTGTGCCGGACTATATCCGGGGGGTACGGCCGGTCATACTCCCCATAGCCGGGATCCAGATCCTGCCGTAAAGACGGGGGCTGATACAGGGGTGACGCCGGATTGTCCTCCAGCCGAGGATTCGGATGATGTATCCGTCACCAACTCGGAAGTGGAGAGCGCCATGAATCATCGGCGCCGAAGGGCCGTTCTACAAGACCCCAGCTTTTCAGAGGAGGAGTTTAATGCCTTCAGCTCGGCTGATGCATACATCCGAGCTACTTGAGATGGGCTTACCAGAGCCACCAATCAACATTTAAAAGATGTGCAGGTAAATTTACTTTGCCCGAATATGATAATCATATGCCAGTAGCCCCAGAGACTTGAAGCAGTTGGTACAACTGATTTGAGGATCGTAGTATAACCAGGTTCTTACAGAGAAGAACGACCTGCTAACCCAAGAGCTAGAAAAGTGTCGGACATAGCTAACTGTTGTTACCGCCGAACTGGAAAAGTCCAAGGAGGCGTCCTCTGGTAATATTTCCCTCCATCGAGAAATAATAATTATATACCAGTTATGCGAACACTATTGCTTATCAAATGACAGGATCGTCAGATCAACTGGAGGAGAAGCTGAAAACCACACAGGCGGGAGAGAGAGAGAGGCCAAAAGACTACACGCCGCAGGCGAGCGTGTGCTGATCCGAGTCCGGGAGGAGAAAAACAAGCTCCAAGATTTCACCCAGCTGGGCGAAGAACTGAAAGATGTGCGGGCCCAGCTGGCTGACTCCGTAAAGGAAAATCAAAGGCTGCGAGGCAGCATATCCAGTATGTGGCCGAACTTACCTTATAGTAATTCGGAGATGAAAGGATCTGACAGAGTTATGTTTGTAGGTATGCTGACGGGCCGTCCCGAAGAGGAGGTGTCCGGATCGTCGAGCGATCTATTGCAAGGGCTATCGCAAATGCACGAGCAAGCTCGGCAGGCAATGCAGAGTGTTGCCAAGGCTTTATGGCCATCCGCCTCCCCTCCAGGAAGTATGAAGGAGCTTGTAGAGCTATTAAAGGGAGCGCGGCGGTGTATCCGATTATGGAAAATATTGGCCTGCCGGAAGGGTGCGCGAGAGGCCTGGGCCATGGTGAAAACACGGTATACCAAGCTTGATCCGAATCGCATGGCCCGGGTCGGACCTCTAGGGTCAGATGGAAAAGAAGTTCCCGTTAATTTGGTATATGACCAAGTAGCAGTAGCCGCCAAATATTCCCAACAGGATTGTAAGTTAGACAACCTATTGGATGGTATAGAGGAAATTTTTTGAGTCCATGTGACTATGTACTTTCCTTGACATGTGTAACTCTAGCTAAATTGTAAAACGATTGTCATGGCAGACCTTTTCACTTCAACCTCTGGACCCAAAGGTGCGGAGTGTTTCCGAATACCAGAGCGGCCGAATAGACCGGGGTATGCGTGGAAACCAGGCGTAGGGGTCATAGTTGCTTGAACAGAGAAGTTGTATCCGGCTAGTTATGTTATATTACATTAAGATTGTAAGAAACATCTTCCAGAGTGAATAGTTCCGTTAAGGGTTCCTTTCCCTGGGTGTGCATGTGTTAATGTGCATGTCCGAACTGTGATTGAAAAATCGCAGTGTACTTAACTTCTGGGGGTTCACAATGGAGTGAATGCGAAAAACATCTTTAGTTCGCCGACCGAATATTCCCTTAAGAACGCTAGCTTTCGGCTTCACCCAGTCTGAGGTAAACATCCAGATGACCCGGCAGTAACAATCGCAGAGGTGCTCCCTTTATACCCTAGCCGAACTAACGGGAACATAGGGCATAAGCACAGGAGCCAGGTAGCCCAGCTTGGCCAAAACTTAAGTCATATCGATGCATAGAATGGCGAAGAAAAGGTACATATGGGAAAAACGGATATGTGATGAGCTTGATGCTCGAAAAATAATAATAGCAAGCTTTTGTCCAAGAAGCCCCCAGGTATAATGGACGTACATACTTGAAAATGTATACGTCAGGGGTGTACGGTCTAGACGCACGAAAGCTTTAAGGCCAAAGAGAAAAAACGAAAAGAGAGAAAAAATGATGGAAACAACAGGGGGAGGGAGATGAACAAAGAGTTCAGCACTAGGCATAGAATCTTCGGAGTCTGGCCGCGTTCCAGGGGTTCGGCTCTAGGCGATTGTCTGACACATCATGTAGGCGGTATGCTCCTCCGGTGAGAACTTCGTCAATGATGAAGGGACCCTCCCACTTGGGCTTGACTTTGTCCTTTTTCTTCTCCGGCAGACGTAGAACGAGTTCGCCAACATTATAGGTCTTGGCCCGCACTTCTCTGCTTTGATACCTGCGAGCCTGCTGTTGGTAAAATGCGGAACAGGCTTTTGCGACATCGCGCTCCTCCTCCAGGGCATCTAAGCCGTCCTATCGATCAAGCTTGGCCTCTCTCTCTTCGTACATGCGCACTCGAGGTGAGTCATGAATAATGTCGCGGGATAACACTATCTCTGCGCTGTACACCATGAAGAAAGGTGTATATCCGATAGTGCAATTGGGCGTGGTCCGCAGCCACCAGAGTACGGAGTCGAGCTCCTCAACCTAGTGCTTGTCTGATTCTTTCAAAGAACGCACTAATATAGGCTTAATGCTGCTCATAATAAGACCATTGGCTCGTTCGACTTGACCGTTTGTTTGCGGGTGATAGACAGAGGCGTAATTGAGCTTAATGCCCAGGTTAGCGCACCAGGTTTTTACCTCGTCGACTGTGAAATTGGAGCCGCTATCAGTGATGATGCTGTGTGGAACACCATAGCGGTGCACAACACCGGATATGAATTCTATCACTGGTCCGGCCTCAGCCGTTTTAACTGGTTTGGCCTCTATCCTCTTAGTGAATTTGTCCACCATGACCAGCAAATACTTTTTCTTATGGCTTCCTCCTTTAAGGGGTCCGACCATATCGAGCCCCCGGACCGCAAAAGGCCAAGTGATGGGGATTGTTTGTAGGGCGGTGGGGGCATATGGCTTTGGTTGGCGAAAAGTTGGCATCCGACGCAACGTTGGACAAGGTCCTGTGCATCTGCTCAGGCCGTCGGCCAATAAAAACCTGTACGAAAGGCCTTGCTAACAAGGGCACAAGCTGCGGCGTGGTGCCCGCCAAGACCGGCATGAATTTCAGCCAAGAGCTGCCGCCCCTCTTCCTCGGAGATACATCTTTGAAGGACTCCGATAGTGCTTTTCTTGTAGAGCTCTCCGTCGTGAACCTTGTAGGCCTTCAAATGCCGGACAATGTGGCGGGCCTCGTTCTGATCTTCAGGGAGTTCTTTCCTATTAAGGTAGGCCAAGAAGGGTTCGGTCCATGGGGCAATGACTGCCATAATGAGATGGGCCGATGGTGTTATTTCGGTGGCTGAGCCCCCGATAATATCGGTGTGTTCAGAATTTGGGCTTGTATTCGGATCCGGACTGGTGTTGCCGCTCTCCCCTTGCCACACCACGGATGGCTTAAAAAGCCTTTCCAGAAAGATGCGAGTATGGACGTCCGCCGCTTGATTACTTTCTCGGGCCATGTGATGAAACTCGAGCCTCTCGAACCGAGCCGACATTTTTAGGACGGCATTATGATAAGCCGCCATCTTCGGATCTTTGGCATCGAAGTCTCCATTTATTTGAGATATTGTGAGGTTGGAGTCCCCGCGCACTTCCAGGCGTTGTATGCCCATGGAGACAGCCATCCCAAGACCATGTAATAAGGCCTCATATTCGCCTGCGTTATTGGAGTCTGTGTACAATATCTGGAGTACGTACTGGATGATGTCTCCAGTGGGGGACGTTAAAACGACACCCGCTCCTAGCCCTGCCAGCATTTTGGAACCATCAAAATAGATAGCCCCATTGGAATATGTGCCGTACTCTTTAGGGAGTTCGGCCTCTGTCCATTCGGTGACGAAGTCAGCCAGTACTTGGGATTTAATGGCTCGACGCGGCTTGTATGTTATGTCAAATGGAAGGAGCTCAATGGCCCATTTGGCGATCCGGCCCGTAGCATCATGGTTGTTTATTATGTCATTGAGTGGTACTTCAGAATCCACCGTGATCGAACACTCCTGGAAGTAGTGTCGTAGCTTCCAGGATGCCATGAAGACTGCGTATGCTATCTTTTGATAATGAGGGTACCGGGATTTGCATGGTGTGAGGATGGTGGATACGTAGTATACTGTCTTCTAAAGCGGGAATTTGTGTCCGTCCTGTTCTCGTTCAGCGACGAGCACGGCGCTCACCACCTGGTGGGTTGCCGATATGTATAATAACATGGGTTCGCCGACGTTCGGCGCGGCTAGGATTGGGTTGCTCGCTAGAAGGGCTTTTATTTCTTCCAGTCCGGCCGTTGCCGCATCCGTCCACTCGAAGTGATCGGTGCGCCGTAGAAGGCGATAGAGTGGTAATGCCTTTTCTCCCAATCGGGAGATAAAGCGGCTTAAAGCTGCCACGCAACCGGCATGTTTTTGGACCTGTTTAAGGTCCATTGGCATAGCCAATTGTGACAAAGCTCGTATTTTGGCTGGATTTGCTTCAATTCCTCTATTGGAAATGATGAAGCCCAGCAGTTTTCCAGCGGGGATGACGAAAACACACTTTTCTGAATTGAGCTTGATGTCATATGCACGGAGGTTGTCGAATGTGAGACGTAAATCGTCTATGAGTGTTTCGACGTGTCTGGTTTTGATGACAACGTCGTCCACATATGCTTCAACTGTCTTACCGATCTGTTTCTCCATGCATGTTTGAATCATGCGTTGGTAGGTGGCACCGACGTTTTTGAGCCCGAAGGGCATGGTGTTGAAGCAGAATGGCCCATATGGGGTAATGAATGCTGTTGCGGCTTGATCGGACTCCTTCATTTTAATTTGATGGTATCCGGGATATGCGTCGAGGAAGCACAGTGAGTCGTGTCCTGCGGTAGAATCAATGATCTGGTCGATGCGGGGAGGGGGAAGGGATCCTTGGGGCAAGCCTTATTGAGGTCTTTGAAATCGATGCACAGGCGCCAGGATTTATCCTTCTTTGGCACGATCACCAGGTTTGCCAGTCAGTCCGGGTGTTTTATTTCTCTAATGAATCCGGCCTCGATTAGCTTGGCTAGCTCCTCCCCCATAGCTTGCCGTTTTGGGTTCGGAAAAGCACCGCAGTGTTTGCTTGACCGGTTTATATCCCTTCAATATATTGAGGCTGTGTTCGGCCAACTTACGTGGGATTCCTGGCATATCAGAAGGGTGCCAGGTGAATATATTCCAGTTCTCGCGCAGGAACTTTCGTAGCGCGTCGTCAACCGTTGGGTCTAGTTGTGCTCCAATAGATGCTGTCTTCTTGGGGTCCGTTGGATGGACTTGGAATTTGACTATTTCTTCTGCCGGTTTAAAGGAGGTGGATTTGGGTCGTTTGTCTAGAATTACATCGTCCCTGTCCACCGTGGAGCACAGTGCAGTTAATTCTTCGGCCGCGAGGGCTTCAGATAATGCCTCAAGGGCCAGGGATGCGGTTTTATTTTCGGCGCGGAGTGCTATGTTCGGGTCATTGGCGAGAGTGATTATGCCGTTGGGCCCGGGCATCTTAAGCTTCATGTACCCGTAATGAGGTATAGCTTGGAAGCGTGTAAATGCATCTCGCCCCAAAAGGGTGTGATATCCGCTGTTGAAAGGGGCCACTTGGAAGGTTATCTCTTCGGACCGATAAAATTCTCCAGCGTGCCGAATACCACGTCAAGTGTGATTTTTCCCGCACACCGTGATAACCCACAAGTATAGGGGATCGCAACAGTTTTGAGGGTAGAGTATTCAACCCAAATTTATTGATTCGACACAAGGGGAGCCAAAGAATATTCTCAAGTATTAGCAGTTGAGTTGTCAATTCAACCACACCTGGATAACTTAATATCTGCAGCAAAGTATTTAGTAGCAAAGTAGTATGATAGTAGTGGTAACGGTAGCAAAGGTAGCAAAAGTAATATTTTTGGTGTTTTGTAGTGATTGTAACAATAGCAACGGGAAAGTAAATAAGCGAAGAACAATATGTGAAAAGCTCGTAGGCATTGGATCGGTGATGGAGAATTATGCCGGATGTGGTTCATCATGTAACAATCATAACATAGGGTGACATAGAACTAGCTCCAATTCATCAATGTAATGTAGGCATGTATTCCAAATATAGTCATATGTGCTTATGGAAAAGAACTTGCATGCCATCTTTTGTCCTACCCTCCCGTGGCAGCGGGGTCCTAATGGAAACTAAGGGATATTAAGGCCTCCTTTTAATAGAGTACCGGAACAAAGCATTAGCACATAGTGAATACATGAACTCCTCAAACTACGGTCATCACCGGGAGTGGTCCCGATTATTGTCACTTCGGGGTTGCCAGATCATAACACATAGTAGGTGACTATAGACTTGCAAGATAGGATCAAGAACTCACATATATTCATGAAAACATAATAGGTTCAGATCTGAAATCATGGAACTCGGGCCCTAGTGACAAGCATTAAGCATAGCAACATCAATCTCAGAACATAGTGGATACTAGGGATCAAACCCTAACAAAACTAACTCGATTACATGATAAATCTCATCCAACCCATCACCGTCCAGCAAGCCTACGATGGAATTACTCACGCACGGCGGTGAGCATCATGAAATTGGTGATGGAGGATGGTTGATGATGATGACGGCGACGAATTCCCCTCTCCGGAGCCCCGAACGGACTCCAAATCAGCCCTCCCGAGAGAGTTTAGGGCTTGGCGGCGGCTCCGTATCGTAAAACGCGATGAATCTTTCTCTCTGGTTTTTTTCTCCCCGAAAGCAAATATATAGAGTTGGAGTTGAGGTCGGAGGAGCTCCAGGGGGCCCACGAGGTAGGGGGGCGCGCCCTCCACCCTCGTGGCCAGGGTGTGGGCCCCCTGGTCTTCATTTTTTGCAAGAATTTTTTATTATTTCCAAATAGACGTTCCATGGAGTTTCAGGTCATTCCGAGAACTTTTATTTCTGCACATAAATAACACCATGGAAAGTCTGCTGAAAACAACGTCAGTCCGGGTTAGTTCCATTCAAATCATGCAAGTTAGAGTCCAAAAAAGGGCAAAAGTGTTTGGAAAAGTAGATACGACGGAGACGTATCACACCGCGCCTCCTGACTGGGAATGATTCCTCGGTAGGTCGTGCTGCTTTGCTCGATGCGGCTCCTGTCTATTTCCATTTTGTGGAGTGTATCCTCATAGATGAGGTTTAGTTCGCTGCCACTGTCCATGAGAACCTTGGTGAGCCGAAAGTCGTCCACAATTGGACTGAGGACCAAGGCGGCTGGTGCTCGGACTGTCCTGTATCTTGGTTCGTCGCTGGCATTAAAAGTTATCACTACTAGGGAAAAGGCTAGCAGCAGCGCGGGTTTTAGGCCTATCAGCAGCGCGGGTGCCCGCGCTACCAATAAGGCGCTACAGCTAACTCTTAGTAGTAGCGCTGCCTGTACCCGCGCTACCACTATTGACTATAGCAGCAGCGCTTTTCAGGAACGCGCTGCTATTATTTAGCTATAGCGATTTCCCGGTCCAGCGCTACTGTTATATCTTTCACCATTTCCCCGTTCCAGCTTCGATAAACTGCAATTTCCAGATACTAGGTACTACTAGATATCAATTTCATAAAGCAGTATAGGTACTAGGTAGTACTCCCTCGGTTCGAAATTACTCGTCGTGGTTTTAGTTCAAATTTGAACTCAAACCACGATGAGTAATTTGGAACTGAGGGAGTACTAGATAACAATTTCATATATACTCAACATGCATCCTCAAGCAGTACAAGGTGATATCGACGACGATCATCATATGTAGTTCTACATGATATCGACGACGATCATCATATGTAGTTCTAGATGATATAGCCACATACACATATGTAGTTCTAGATGATATCGACGACGATCATCATCCTCAAGCCTGGGCGGTGGGTGTTCCTGATAGTAATTAGGATGGCCTGTCCAGCACGAAGATTCTTGCCAACGAGGAATCTCTTCCACCCAACCGAGTTCAAGTGTGTGCGACCATCTGTGCCCATGTGGTAAGTACATGTGGTGACGGAGCCCCTTGCGGTAAGGCGTAGTCCAACTGAGCCTTCTTCATCAGGCTCGATACCACAACTCACAGATAGGTTCTTTGGCAATCTCTGAATAAGAAAAACATATCAATTAATAAATAGCCTCACACATACTCTTGCAAATATATTTCTATTAAGTCTAGATTTCTACACTATCAAAAGACACAGTACTACGCATTTGTACTAATTAATCATGAATTCTACTAATAAGTATATATATGGATTATCTACACTATTAATAGTTCCTTGGATTCTACACTAATAAGCATGTGATCAGACTCTACACTAAAGTATATCATCGACTAGATTCCACAAAGCATATCATTGGACTCTACACTAAGCATATCATCAGATTCACTAAGCATATAATCGGATAATTTGCATTTGTAAGTATAACAATAAAGCATATATATATCATCAAATTACTACATGCAGTACGTATAACATACCATTTCATGCCGATCGACCATGGTACTTGTCAGGCGGGTCACGAATGGCACCCCGACAAAGTCATCACGTGGCGGAATTATGTCCCCATTATCTTCATTGAGTGGGTCCTCATTATCTTCATCATCTTCGTCATCTTCATCATCTTCCACCAGGTTGATATAAATGACAACCAGCTTGGGTCTTTCTGCTCTGAAGGAGAATCTGATCAACTCACCACCAGTAAGACGCATGCGAGCGAGGAAACGGGCCCATCCATCTCCTCCAATCTGCGACATATTGCGTCCTTTCTCAACCTCCATAGTGTACGCCCCCCCAGGAGCCTCAAATGTCACAGTGTCTCCTGTCAGCTTGTTGAATTTCAACCTCACATTGCATGGGGCGATCTGTGTAAGAAAAGCAAAATGACACAATGCAGTAATGCCAACACTAAAAATAAAATAGTTGTTATATTTCATCTAATTTCTTATTACCGCATGATGAAAACTCGGATGGAAGTAGATGCCGAACAGCTTGCCAGTTGCAAGGCTGCTGGCGCACCTTGACTTGCACAGTCGACATAGTGGTGCTGGTGGTGGCGCCATTTTCCTAAAGCAATATGAGCAAAGGATTAACGATTCACTTCACAGGAAACAAGTGGCAAATTTAACTAAATTGGCACCTACATTTAGCCTTTTCCTAAAGCAATATGAGCAAAGGATTAACGATTCACTTCACAGGAAACAAGTGGCAAATTTAACTAAATTGGCACCTACATTTTGCCAAAAAATAACTTATTACAAAAAAACTAAATCGAGCATACTAAATCAACTAAATCAACTAGCATACTAAATCCACTAGCATACTAAATCAACTAAATCAAAATGTTCTAAATCAACTAGCCTACTAAATCAACTAAATCAACTAGCCTACTAAATAAACTAAATCAAAATGTTCTAAATCAACTAAATCAACTAGCCTACTAAATCAACTGAATCATATCAACTAAATCAACTAATCAACTAGCATACTAAATCAACTAGCATACTAAATCAACTAAATCAAAATGTTCTAAATCAACTAAATCAACTAGCCTACTAAATCAACTGAATCATATCAACTAAATCAAAATGTTACATATGAAAGCCTACTAAATCAAAATGTAATCAGGGAGAAGGGACAAGGAGGGGCGACTCGAGGAGGGAGAAGATAGTAGGATGGAGGAGGAAGGCGGAGCGAGGAGGGGCCGGCCGGCGGCGAGTGGAGGGAGGACGGATCGAGGAGGAAGGCGGAGCGAGGAGGGGGCGGCCAGCGGCGAGTGGAGGGAGGACGGAGGAGGAGGCCGGTACCGAGTCCAGCGAGGAGGATGAGGCGACAGCGGCGCAGATCGGGGGAGGGGCGACGGGGGAGGACCGGCGACGCGGGGGGTGAGGAGGAGACCGTGAGTGTGTGTGAGTGTGATCTATGGATGAGGCTAGTGAGTGGGGGGAGATGGAATGGAATAGCAGTAGCGCGCTATAGGTAAACGCGCTACTGCTAAACTACCTATCAGTAGCGCCTTTCGGCCTGAACGCGCTACTGCTATGTGTCAGTATGTAAAAATAGACATAGACATAAAAAATACATTGATCATCAATGGTCTTTTTGTGTACAATCTGATTTGTCAATAGGAATCCTCGCCGGTTGGTTTAAGAACTGGTGAGGACTCCTATTGCGGCCACAGATCCTACACATAGAGTTCAATGAAGACCAAGTGCTTGTGAAAGTTGTAGAAGAAACATATTTAAGGTGGGTAAAACTCTCTTCACGGAGCGAGGTGGGACTAAATTTTTGTAGTTAATTTAGCAGTAGCGATTATTGCCTGAACGCGCTGCTGCTACATTACGTAGCAGTAGCGCTGTTTATTTTAACGCGCTGCTGCTATAACTGGCCTCGCGGCGGCGTCGTGGGAATTTTAGCAGTAGCGCTTCTTGGAGTGCACGCGCTACTGATAAACTTGTTTCAGCAGCGAGTTTCTATGGCCCGCGCTACTGCTACTTAGCAGCAGCGCCTGATCTTAAAGTGCGCTGCTGGTAAGGTTCTGTGTATAGGCTTTTCCCTAGTAGTGTATAGCCGTGTCGTTCCAAGGGTTTATTGCTGCGATTTGGCAGACTTCGGCGATTTCACGGAGTGCCCGTTTGCGGCTATTGTTTGAAGCAAAATACTCGAAGACCATCAATACTTTGAGGTCGTTGTCTTCTGGGGGGTGTTGTTTTGGGGTATTCTTGGTGAGGATATCCTCGCCGCTCTTGGCCACTTGCCGGAGTATCCAACATGCTCTAAGGCTGTGGATTGGTATGTTATCCGGTGTTGTGTGTATTTTGCATGGCCCATCGAGCCATCCTTCCAGAACGGTTCTGCGCCCCGTAATGGGCTTATATTTCTTTACTATTGGACCGGGCGTGCCACGAGGGTGCGCCCTTTTCCCCTGAACGAGGGGTTGAGTGGGGACCGATGGTTCCCAGCGGGCTGCCTGAGTTTTCCAGGCGCTTTCCATTGCGCTGTAGTTCTGTACAATATTTGCCAAGTCGGCGGAGTGTAATATGCGACAACGGTTGATGGCGTTGAGGATTCCTTCGTCCATGCAATTGTTACGGAATGCTGAGATCGCGTCTTCATCGCGTCAATCTTTAATCTTGTCTTTGACAAGGAGGAATCTGGTCCAGAAGTGGTGGACCGTTTCCTGAGACTGCTGTTGTATGCTCATGAGAGCGCTTATGTCTGGGTGGGTGGGTGGATTTAAATCCGAACCCTGACCCAATTTCGGATTCGGAGTCTGAAGATCTTCCGGACTTAATAGTTCGGGCTCTGGGATATCAACTGATTTTTTAAGCTTGTCGTCTGATTCTATGTTTCGAGGACAAGGGGCGTCTTTCTGCCGGTGGGTGTCCAGCTCTTCGAGATCGGAGATCCGAACATAGTTCGTCCTTAATACGGAGGAAGAGTTATCTTGCTCCTCGACTACCGCTATTTGGTGGGTGATCGGTGGAGTTTTAATTTCTCTCTGGTCGGGTTTAAGCCCGATCCAATCGTAGTCTGCAGCGACCCCCAAGGCGGCAATGCGATCTAGGAGTTCATTTAAAGATGAAAACTCCGTCGGATCCATCCGTTTGGAGTATTCAGAATCGACGCGGAGGTGATTTTCGATGACTTGAGAGGGCATCGTCGGGACGAACGGGCGGTCATGACAAAGCCGCCTAGCCGGAGGGTTTGGCCTGGGGCCAGGGCTCCTCCGGAGGTGATATTTCCCTTGACGACAAGGCGAGCCATCAACCCTTTTGACGACGGCACAGGGAACTCTCAATGAAAGCACCAATGTCGGTGTCAAAACCGGCGGATCTCGGGTAGGGGGTCCCGAACTGTGCGTCTAAGCTCGATGGTAACAGGAGACAAGGGACACAATGTTTACCCAGGTTCGGGCCCTCTCTATGGAGGTAATACCCTACTTCCTTCTTGATTGATCTTAATGAATATGAGTATTACAAGAGTTGATCTACCACGAGATCGTAATGGCTAAAACCCTAGAAGTCTTGCCTGTATGACTATGATTATTATTGTCCTCTATGGACCTAGCCCTCCGGTTTATATAGACACCGGAGGGATCTAGGGTTACACAAAGTCGGTTACAGAAAAGGAAATCTTCATATTCGGTCGCCAAGCTTGCCTTCCACGCCAAGGAGAGTCCCATCCGCACACGGGTAGAGTCTTCGGTCTTCACGTCTTCACAGCCCAACAGTCCGGCCCATACATAACAGGTCGGACGCCCGAGGACCCCTTAGTCCAGGACTCCCTCAACCATGCCCCTTCTTTCTCTGCTCCCCCATGGAGCTTTATTGTGATTATAGCGGAGCCGTGGATCAAGCAAAGGAACCAAAGTTCTATCATATGTCCAGACATATTGAACGCAAGTATCACGTTGACCAAAATCATGTAGATAAAGGATTTGTGAAAGTACTCAAGATTCACATGGATCTGAATGTGTCAGATCTGATGACGAAGCCTCTACCACGAGCAAAGCATGAACAACACCGGATTGCCTTTGTGTAATTTTTTATGTAAACTAGATTATTGTCTCTAATGCAAGTGGGAGACTGTTGGAAATATGCCCTAGAGGCAATAATAATTGTGCTATTATTTATTTTCATCTTTATAATTAATGTTTATATTCTATGATATAACTGCTATGGCTCTCGAATATGCGAAAACCAAAAGGTTCAGAGGAAAACTCGTATGCACGTGTAGAATTATAAACGGTAAAATAAGATTCCTAGTCTTGCCTCTAGTACTGGCTCAAGTGTTCAATGCTGGTTTTGTTTTCCTCATCCCGGGCATAGTTAAGTGTAATAATGACGCCGGCCAGATTGAGGACATGATGGTAGAAGAACGTTCGTGTTGAATTGACCCAAGTTGTATGTTATACTAAGAGATAAATTTGTCACAAGTCTATAGCCCATAACATGGGAAAGTTAGCGTATGCACAATTCCTAAGACCATGAGATCGAGTCACTCCATACCGGACGGTGCACTTTGGGGTTTTTCTAACATCAACCATAATAGAGTGATCAAATGACAACTTACAGGTTCATAAAATACGTATGATGGGGGATTGGATAACTCGAGACTAGGATTTTCTCCTTCGACATTGGAGAGAGATTCCTAGGGCCCTCTTGGTGTGACGACATCCATCATCGTCTGGCCTGACACAACATGACTTGATCACGGGGATGCCGGAACACGAGAACAAGAAAAGAGGACAAAACTGATAATAAGAATACCGGCATAGAGACAATGTGTTTGACTCACGGGGATGCCGATATATCTCATATCGGATTTTGCAAAGTATCATGAATCAAAAGTAATAGCACAGATAAACTATAGGTTCACTCAATAACCATTCGTGTGGGTATATGGGTCAATATGGAGATCCATGGTTCCACTATTGATCATTGAACGACAGTGTTTCGGTCATGTCTATTTCACCGAACTTGCAGGGTCACACACTTAACGTCTAGTGGTTTGTTAGAATTCTAGGAGAAAGGAGAATAAGAAAATGGGCACCGAAAGGGTTTCAAGTGATTCTGAAAGTGCTTCAGAGATTTTCAGAAATGTTCTGAGAGGTCCAAGAGAGTCTCAAAAACTTCTCGATAATTCCAGAAGGCACCTGGTGCGAGAACACCTTGACTGGGCCAAGGCAGTAAAGCCCATGAGGACTTAAGTCGGTGCACCAAGGGATTGCTTGGGGGCAGGGGCTACCCCTGGGCTAGACGCAAAAGTTTGTGGCATTTACAGAAACACACTTTTCTGCGTGATCCAAACCGACTTTGCGGAGGCCTCCTCCCCAAATTGTGACCCAAGCAACCCTAGAACACACCAAAACCCTTGGAGGTTGCCCCGTTGCTCTCCTACCCCCAATTTCTCTCTCATGTCTAGTTGATCTAGGCATCGACGCATTTGGCTACTTCTCCCTCTAGTTGTCTCAGCGGTTCTTAGCTCTGGACGGCGAAGCTCTACTACAACGGTACATGTGCAATAAATAGAGGGATGCGTTTGATTCTTGTTCGAGGGACTTTAAGAACAATCTTCACCAACCTTTTTTCTGCTGCAACCCGTTTTTGGTAATATCGGATCTAACTTTGTACGCACACCTCTATAGTGATCCTGGTTTAGTTTTGTATAGGATGATTTTTTTTGTTTTGTACTATGATTACCAACAGCCTCCCCTTGCCGGCGACATCACTTGTGGCACTGACTAGCAGGTCCTAGGCCATCATCTATTTTTAATTAAAAATAAAATAAAAATGGATATAGGGGAAGAAGTTTATGGGACAAAAGTTGCTCTTGGACAACTTCCCCTAAATTTTACGGTCATCCCATCAAACCAGTTTTGCGGGAAGGTTCTTTTTTTAAAAAGGAGGAAGACCCGCGGCCTCTGCATCTGGACGATGCATGCATCCACTTTATTAATTATTCACAAAAGACCTTACAAAGAAATACAACAGTAAGTCTGAAGCCGCCGTCTAGGCAACATCTGTCGCTACTCCTATGCAGTTGATGAAGGGATGCTGATAGTCCGAACCTAATACCATAGACCTTGCAGCCAAGCCTAACATCTAAGACCTGAGGCCCTAACCAAGCCACTTGCCGGGTATGTGACACACACCGGTCCAACGCGCTCTCAGAGGCCGCCGCCGCCAACTGCCACCACTCCATCTTCAGAGCTGTACTGATGCATCAACCTTGCCCGGTCTAGATGCCACCGACGCCACCACGACATCCAATGGCACCACCTCCCTGCGCGCGAACTGCTGAGCACGTCACAGTCGCCGTCGGTACACCTCAGCACCATGCCGCCAAATACCACCAGCCGACACAGCTTGAAGTCTCTGGAAGATTTGTCATGCGTAGCACCTACCGACCAGACATGAAAAAGCGTAGCACCTGCCGCCCAGGCATGACTTTACATCTCCACCGAAACTCCGTGCAAAGCCGCTCCACCTCCTGACTTCCAGCACAAACGATGCTCCCAAGAGAGAAATGACACCGAAGTGCCGCCATAGTTCGATCTGGAAGACCAGATCCCAGGGTTCCCCCCAGAGCAGTACGAGTGGGGCGACAATAGTCACACGACGACGCCTTAATCAAGGTAATGACACAGAACGCCGGCCATCGCCCTCCATCGGCTCGGTTTTCACCGGCACCTATATCTCCCCGACTCGCAGCCGGTACTAGATGACGGATCTGGAGATCCGAACACCCAGCCTCAGGGCGACCACCTCTAACGGAAGAGATGACCACCACCGCCGGCTGCACCGGTCAGAACAAATCTGACCGAAGGTGCCGCCGATGAGACCTCCAGGCCCTCCACGCCGTCGCCGCCTCCGATCTGAAGGCACATTGCACGCCACCACAACCTAGCTGGCCATCGGCGTCCGTGACTGGGCGGCCCGCCGCGCCTAGCCGCCACCGTCCGAGGACGGGCCGGCCACCCGCCGCCTACCGCAGCCATCTGCCGCGCCGCAGAAACCGGATCGACCACGCCACCACACGCCTAGGGGCCTCGCAC
The DNA here is from genome assembly GCF_003073215.2 of Triticum urartu. Classification (NCBI taxonomy): domain Eukaryota; kingdom Viridiplantae; phylum Streptophyta; class Magnoliopsida; order Poales; family Poaceae; genus Triticum; species Triticum urartu. Next base: position 617,487,849 of record NC_053028.1, read on the forward strand.
CACCCAGGAGATGCCGGAGAGAGGAAATCCCCCGCCACCGTCGTCGGCCCCCGGCGGCGGCGGAGGGAGGGGAGGAGGGAGTGCATGGCGGTAGCGGCATCTAGGTTTTTGGGCTCCGCTCGAGTCGCCCTAGCAGGAAGTTTCTTTAGGGAGCTATTGGAGTTGGTCTAATAAAGGGAGTTGCGTGTAATTGCTTGGCTTCCCTTTAGCATATACTCACTCTGTTTTTATTTACTCTGCATATTAACTTTGGCCTAAGTCAAACTTTATAAAGTTCGACCAAGTTTATCAAAAACAATCTAAAGTGGACTCACCACTCACTGCATACATAACAAACAAGTCCAAGGCCACCCGATTAGGTGTAACCCAGATCAAGTTTATATTGTTTCCGATAAATTTGGTCAAACTTTATAAAATTTGACTTCCGCCAAAGCTTTGATTTGATTCTAATGATATTGATTTGTATTGTGGATGTTAATAATGTTTTGTACTATGAACTTGATCAAAGTTTATAAAGTTTGACTCGAGAGAAAGCTAATATGTGAATAAATAAAAACGGAGGGAGTACTACAGTGTTGTACTAGTTGAGCTTGAGCTTGTAATATCCATAAGATTTTCTTAGGAACAAAGCAGGCAGGCAGCTGCTTTGGCCTCGAGAGTTCGCTAGTTGGAAATATGACGTCGTCGCCCAAAAAAGAGAGAAGGAAATATGACGTCATCGAGGTAAATGCTCTGATCCGAGCGCGTCGGTTCGACACACGGGAACTCCGAACTCACTCGGATTGGATCGCGGTATCAAATCAAAATCCGCCCCTGCTCTGTCTCCCGCGTCTCTTCGCTTCTTTCTTCCCGGACCCCCAATCCAGCCGCCTCGCCTTCCTCCGTTTGGGTTTCCCATCGAAGCTCCATTGGCCGAATTTTGTTAGAAACAGGGGAAGTACAGGTACAGCGAGGTTCGCAGTCTAGGTAAACTTCTGTCTGCCGGCGGTGCTTGCTCCGGGGGCGAGCTCCATGTCGCGGCCGCCGGCAACATCAACAACAACAACCTTCCGTGTCCCAGCAGCGACAGGGCCATCGTGATCAAGAACTTGCAGCCCACCCACCCGCGGTCAGCAGCGGCAGCATGCGCGAGCTCGTAGAGGAGGCCCGCGTCGCCAAGGCGCGCCCTGCCGCCGAAGAAGAGGAGGCCATCCGTCGGCGCGACATCGAGCGCCGCAGAGCGGAGGCCCGGCGGAAGGTGGACCGGATGGTGGGCACCGTGGAGTTCAACGACCCGCACACCGACCCCGCGGACGTGACCAGGTCCCCGGAGGAGCTGCTCGAAGCAAGGCGGGAAGCGTGGCGCGCGCAAGCTCACCTCATCGCCATGGCTCGTGGTCGACTGGTCGTCGACGTGAAACGGACGATGCTGCGCCGAAGCGATGCGCCCACGGCCGTGTGCTGGACTGATCCAAGAAGGGGATGAACACGTCCGCGGCGTGGCCTTGATTGCCGGTGAAATGCTGGAGCCTTGCTTAGTTAGCTGACCAAACAATTCTTGGTCGACTTTACAGAAAAATCAGGTTGCTCTGCTAGAGGATGGCGCCTCGGAACTCTTCAAATCACAGATGATGGCTGAAGGAAACGGGAAAGAAGCTACCAAGGGGTCCTGCTAAAGGTTGTTCTTCTAGCTGCCTGATGATCTTCACTTGCTGTCTGCACTGAGTAGCTTCAGCTTTCGGTCTGAAATTCGTGTTTCCCCGCTTGTTGTGTTGTTTCCTGGAGTCCCCATTTGAACTTGAAACTTATGTAATATGGAGTCAGGTGATGCTGTTCCTCGTGAGTATATATCTCGATTGCGCTGGATGTTGGAAATGGGCTCTTGCTGTTGGTTGCTGTGAGCCTGTGACAGTGTGCTGCAGTAGCTTTTGAGCTTTTCTGCATCTAAGATGGATCTATGATGGTTTCTATCAATGGAAATCGGGTGAAACCCCTTTTACTCAAAATAAATAGGTTATCTCACCTAAGCAGAGGAAGAGACGGATAAACTATACAAGTAGCCAACTATGTAATCTTAGTTGCAGGTGTCAAGGAATATTTCACTGGCATGTTTTCCAGCAATGCGAGTGAGATTCTTAATTTTGAGGGTAATTAGTGGGAATTATGCTCACAATTGATCCATTAATGCAACGCACTTGGGTTATATGTCAAAACGCTGAATCTAGAATACTCCACGGTGGATAAAGTAATCTAGAATACTATGTAATCTAGAATACTTCACGGTGGACACATTATTTGTTCATAGACTGGTCCAGACTCATCCGCGGAAAGTGATATAGAAGCCGATCATCCGACCATGTGCCGTAAACGTCTTCCCTTGTTTTGTTCTTAAATCCGCAACACTCAAAGTAATAGCATATGAAATCTACGATGAGTGAAAATATTTAAATGCGACAATAGTCCAAATGTAAAATAGTTCAAACATGAATTCAACTCACATATATGTTCTACTTGTCCCTTTAACAGCACACATATGCTCAATCAGATCTTTCTTAAGTTGCTTATGAGTTGGTCGATGACGAATTTGTTAATGCATTTGGACAGCTCATCAGACGTGTTCGGATTCTGATTTTTAAGCTGGATAAGATCACACATGTTCTCAAATTTCAGACCTCTGACAACATCTTCACTCTCACCCTCCACAATCATGTTGTGCATGACCACACACCATGCCATCACCTCCCACAGGATCTCGAGATCCCATTATCTAGCAGGTCCAAAAACAACTGCAAAATGGGCTTGGAGCACTCCAAATGCCCTCTCCACATCCTTTCTACCTTCTTCTTGTCTTTGGGCAAAGTGAGCTCTTTTCTGACCAACTGGCTCAGAGATGGCCTTGATGAAGGTCGCCCCATGGAGGATAGATATCGTCAACTAGATATTAGCCCATGTTGTAGTCATGATTATTGAAAATATAGTTGTACAAATGAACTTGTCCTTTAGTCAATCTATCAAACAATGGAGACCGCTGGAGCACATTGATATCATTGTGAGACCCGGGCATGGCAAAGAAAGCGTGTCAAATCCAGAGGTCATGTGATGCAACTGTTTCAAGAATGATGGTGGGCTTCTTAACATGACTCTGACATTGCCCTTGTAGAGCTTTTGGCCAGTTCTTCCATCTCCAGTGCATGCAATCAAGAGATCTGAGCATAATGGCCACCCTCTCACTTCGGACATTGTCATGAGATTTTCGGTGTCTTATGACAGTTGGTTCTCTCGGGTAGTGAGGTCAAACATCCCAACCACCATAGTCGAAGACCTCACCATGTGTGACACTCCAAAATTTTTATTTGGTTTTTCAGCAAAAACATTGTTGGTTTTTGAAAAGAGGCCATTTAAATTTTTTCCAGAAAACCTTCCTCTTAAAAAACTTCTTTGGCGAGGATTTTTATTTTTGTATCTTCTTCAAACTATGGTGTTTGATCATTTAAAACTCTTTCTCTGATGGTTCCCTTCTCAAAGTATATTTTTGGAAATTATTCTTTGTCTTATAAAAAGAACTCTGTGAATTTTGAGGTTTTTCTTATCTTGAAAACCACCCATGGTTTTACCATGTCTCTTATAGTAAATCTTCTCAAAATCCCTCCCTCCACCTTTGAACAATCTAAATTCTTTTGTCTCAACAAGTCCAAACAAGTTTTGGATTTTATTTCAATTATTTTTATCTCTCAAATCATTTCTGCCAATTATTTTGAGCCTGAGTGATTTTCAAAGCAAGTACCTCATTGCCTTTGAGTTTTTATCCCAAACCAACTCCCCTGGATAGTCCTTAGTACCCACAACCTAGAACCATCTTGATCCACTCTTCTTCTTTTCAAATATATCAAATTTCACTCTCTGCAAGTTTGGACTAGATTTGCCAAATTTGGTGAAATTCATATCTCCTATTCTCCAAAAATTCCACAAAAATTCAGGCAGCCTCCTGGTGCAATGAGAGGCCACCCCACCAAGTTTCAGCTCAAGGAAAAATCCCTACATGCCTAGATCATTCTGTCGAACACCTTGCATGCACTGTTTCTGTTCATCTTCAGTTAAGTTCAGAGTTTCAGTGTCGATCTTCGTCAGGAATTCAGTCACATGCTCACAGTGCACTTGGCACGTTGCTCACGGCCTAGCTTGCTTGTCCGGAGCCGCACACGCGCGCTTGGCACGTTCCTGGCGTCGGTGGCACCCTGGCCCGCCTGCGCCGGCGTGTCTTGCGGCGGCCGAACCACCGTAGCGGCCGATAGGGAGCAGAACGGCGGCATAACACCGTTCGGCGCCGCCCAAACCCCCTGGTGGCTCCGCGTGGCCATTTCCTCGCCAGCGCACGCATGCAGCACCGTCGCCGTGGCGCGGCACGCACAGAGCGCGCTCCCTGCCGCCGACGGGCCCGCGCCGCCCCGTTCCGTCGAGCTCCCCCTAAGCAACCAAATCCCGCCGAGGTTAGCACCTAAATGGAACCAGGGAACATCCACGACGACGCTCAACCTCTGAACCTTCCCGACCAAGCACTGTACCACCGTAATCCATCGCCGGAGAACTCCGTTCACGGCCACCGCCTCGGATCGCCTATAAAAGGGGACCCCGAGCTCACCCTCGAGCACGCACCACCACTGCACCTCACCAAAGCCCCGCCAGGCCACTAGGAGGACCTCGAGGAGGTCTCCTCCCCCGACTCCGGCCGCCTCATTTCGCCTCGGCCACCAACTCGATTCACTCCGGTGAGGCCATCCCCGACGCCCAAACCTCGTCAGTAGCCTCCTCGAGCACCCAAGAGTCTAACCCCCACTCCAATTTGGCCTTCGCAGCTCTCCCCGACGAGATCCATCTCCACCCGAGCCACCGTCCGCCGGAGCAAGGGCCGCCGTCGACGTGGTACTCGCCGGCGACCACCACCACCACCCACAGACGGGGAAGGGTGCACTGAGCACGAAGGTAACCCCCGATCACCCTGCCTCGCCGTGGATCGCCGCCGGCGACCACCGCGGCTCTCGGGCACCGTCGAGCTCTGCCGCCCCGTTTGAATATTCAAACCTGACGGGTGGGACCCGCCCGTCAGCCTCTCAGTTCTTTTTAAACGAACCGTTTTCTGAAGGCGTCTTCTGCCAAAGTACGTCACCCCTCTGGGCCGGCGTATTCTTTATCGAATCGTTTTCTGTTTTTATAAGTTAGTCCCTAGAAGTTTTCTGTTTCATTACAGATGGGTCCTTGGGTTAAAACCCTTATAACTTTTTAACAGAAAGGAATTTTTGAGTGATTATTTTTCTGTCCTCTTCAAATTTTTGTCTAGTTTTTTATCATATTTATTTGAAAAATATTTGGAATAATTTTTGTGCACCTCACGGTATTCACGATAGCGCGTATATTTTCTTTATACCGTAGATACCGAAGGAGGTGACGGGACCGCAAACTTCACCGAGCTAGCCTCCGACTACTCTGAACCACGCAAGCATGTTTGAACTTTTGATATGATGATTGTTTTGGCATGTTTGCATTAAGTAGTTTCATGGCATGTTGATGAGCATACCGACGAATGTCATGTTACATGCAACGATGAGGCAAGTGAGTTTCAAAAATCCATAACTGGATGGATGTGAGTATGCATGGCCATGTATTGGCATGAGGATGGGTAAGATGGCAGTGTTGTAGCATGCCAGTCTTATGCCAGGCTATATGACTTCAGTGTCAACCCGTATCAGTCCAGTTCCTTCCATTTTTCCTTCCCTGTACTACCACATGTTTTCCGTAAGGAATATGGCTTACTAAGTTGCAAACCGCTTTCCTGGTACACACCAAAAGGAGAGGCCGTGATGATGGTTCCATGGCCCTGGATTAAAGCCAGTCATCCGGTCAGGGGGCATGGGTGTTTCCGGTTGGGACCGAGCGGGGGGCACCCCTTAGAGCGCGCGTATATAAATTTGATCCCATGCTATTCGAGATTGTGATCTCCCCGTCTCAAAAGTTTTTCTTGGACGATGTCTAGGGTGATTCCTAGCATCGAGAGGTAGGATGGGTGTGTACTGGTTAGCTGTGTTTTCTTCCGAAATACCGTAAACGGAACTAGTCCTTCGTGACTACGGAAATCCGTTGGCTGTGGGAAAATTTTTCGTACAAACTCTGCAGAGTCATATATTTCTTTGAATCATCTATTCCATGTCCAAATTCGGTATTATCTTATCCTGACAAATGTCAGTTTTCATGACAGAGACTCCGGTGAATCACATGAGTGCTAAGTCCGGTTAAATGTTTATTCCTGTGGATGGACTAACCCGTTTATTCTCATGAATTGAATATTTATTATGAGTATTATTTACTTGTGAATAAAAGCCCTTTCTGTGATGTCGCTCAGACGTCCGACTGTGGGATTGTTATTATTTACTTTCAATAAAAGCCCTTTTCTGTGATGTCGCTCAGACGTCCGACTGTGGCATTTCTTTTAAAGCCCTTTATGTGGCGTCGCTCAGACGCCCGACTGTGGCATTCCTTTTAAAGCCCTTTATGTGGCGTCGCTCAGACGCCCGACTGTGGCATTTCTTTTAAAGCCCTTTATGCGGCATCGCTCAGACGCCCGACTGTGGCATTTCTTTTAAAGCCCTTTATGTGGTGTCGCCTAGACGCCCGACTGCGGCGTGCTTTATTTATTTATCTTCCTATCGAGGTGTCGCTTCAGACACCCGATTGGGTTTATAGTTATTTTGTTGGGTTTTCGAGCGGACTACCGCCGACCCCCTTTTTACCTGTCTGGTTTTTTACGAATTAATGTGCCACTGTTAATATACTCATGATGCATCCATGCATGCATTTGTTATATCTTACGTCCGAACTGTCTTGCGAGTACTTTCAAAGTACTCACCTGGCTTGTTGATTTGGCCAGATGCTGACGAAGGCGATCTCATGGATGAAGAATTTGATAGCGAGTCCGACGCCCAGAGGAATCCCAGTCAGTCTCGTGCGACCCTGGATTTGGTCACTGTATTATATCCGCTTCCGCTACCAAATAAATTCATCGAGCCTCACCTGACGCTCGATGAGATGCCAGTTTTAGAGTCATGTATCTCACTCCCCGCTGTGTTTTTCCACCACCACCCTATCCTTGAGTCAGTAGTATGCCTCCACACCACTGTGTCATGTCCGCCATTATGTATAATTATTGGCGTGCTTGTAATAATTTGGTTGAGCAACCGTAGCTCGACCCTGTAATATATTTTATGCTACTGGCTTATTGTATCAAGAATTTGTCTACCGGTAAGGAGGATTTTTCTCATACTGGACTCAAAAGATTGGTTTCTCAATAAACATTTTTATTGGAAAACCGGTCGTGACACCAGGATGTCTCCACATGTGCTCCTAAACATCCGAAGGTAATTGTCCCACCTGCGGTTGTGCCATAGGCAAGCATCCGCAATGCAGCCATGCACTTCTGGTAAGTAGAGAATCCAGTTATTCCTACTACGCCCTTCTTCAAGATGAAGTAGTCATCGCATGCCTGGATGCCATTGTAGAGGGATCAAACACATTTTTCTGCGTCTGAAAGCGCTGGCAAAATTATCCGCGAATAGGGCATCAGGGGCAAAGTAGGGTCTGGCCCAGAAGTTGCTTTGTCTTTAGCTTTTGATGATTGTAAGGATCTTGTGATTGAGTAATACAAGTTTTCACCCGCAAAAAGAAACGTCAAATGCCCTCGTGCCTTGTTTCGATTTAGTACTCGATGACCCTTGATCGATCCTTTCAAATTGATAACATGCTCTTCCGCATGCTCTGCATCTACAAGGACCGCCTGCACCATCGTTGTTTCATCCATATAATCCTCCTAGCCTGATGAGTCGTTGGACGACTCAACATAGTGCTAGTCGATGTACTCCATGTACGAATTTGTTGCTTCAAAGAAGGGACAACAAATGCCATAACTTTAGCACAAGCACTTGACCAAACACTTCTCTGACATGGTGACCCCCACGGATGGCATCTGCAGGGGCGGATAGTACCTGTGTGGTGGACGGACGAGAGGTGTGGAACGGTGGCGTAGGCAAAGCAGTGTGGTGACCGGATGGAGCGGAAGAGGTGGTGGAGGTCCGGCAAGGGCTTGCGGGCGGCCGAGGTGGTAGAGCGATGGAGTCTCCAGGAGGAAGCGGATGCATAGAAAGAGGGAAGAGATGGACACGTGGGTGTGGGTGTCATGGGATGGGGTATCAGAGTCGTAGTGGCGGAGGTCGGTACTCTCGCAAAGCCCTCCTGGTTTGCTTCCAGTTTGCGGGAACGGACACATGAATTGGTTCGCGGACTGATGCAAGACGATGTTGGATGGCAAAGTGCATCCGGACAGCTCGGTCCAGATGTCTACAGGCGATTTGAGGGTCCACTTTAGAGATGCCCTAAGAGGCACACGATTCCACCAAAATGATTGCTTTTGTGCTTGAACTATCCCAAATGACTAGTATATATTTTCAGGAGAAGAACAAGCATGTATTCTCCTTAGAGAAAATTTACATCTCAACAATGCAGAATTTTCTATGTCACATCAGGATGGCTCCAAAAACATGTGTCATGTTGAAGCCTTATCTAAAGAAAGTAATAATAATGAGCTATTTGCATGTCTTACATGAATAATCAATCTGAATTTAGATGAACTGGAGTGACACTTTTTTAGACAAACTGGAGCACTAAATATTTTTTTCTGTTAAAGGGCGCTTCTTGCTGTTATTGTGGAGGGCTTGGCATCTCAGAGATGATGCAGTCCATGCGGTTGTAGTCTGCACCAAAGAGAAGGTAAAGCTTTGAGACAGTCCATGAGAGAAGTTTGGATGTTGCCAAGCGAGTCAAAGTTCAGATATACAGGGGGTTGATTGGTTGCAGGTTCTGCTTGGCACCTGTCCGGGCGAAATGAGGGCGAAAATCTTACTGTTATTGTGGAGGGCTTGGCATCTCAGAGATCATTTGCAGGCAGATTGAGGCTTGCAGAAGTGTGGAAGACGCTGAAGCAACAGCCATCCTGGCTTGGCCACCTCTCTGCCTTGTCTGCGGTTTTTTAGAGGAAGGATCACTGTGGAGACTGAATGTGTCATTGTTGCATGGAAGCTGCAGCCGAGAGCCTCAAATGCTACTGCTAGCTTTCCTCTGATTCATGATTCGTTCCAATCCATCAAGTGGCTGCTGTGAGCCGACAGAGCAACGAGCTCGTTCATGGCCTCGCGGCAGCGGCCAAATCACAAGGAAACCAAGTGTCTGTTGGCTGTTGCCACTGTTCTTGAAAGTCTGCATGAGCTGATGGCTTCCGAATGAAGAGTATAATTCTAACGCTGAGTAATGTGGGTACTAAGGTTATTCTCCAAAAAAAGAAACAGTTTTTATTTTTTGTTTCAACACGTAGAGGTGTTGGAAAGATAGCGTCAAATGTCCAAATCCCCGCGCTTTCGAGCTATACTCGGATTCAAACCGTAGACAGACAGATATACTCCTGCTTGCCGCGTCTCTTCTTTCTTTCTTGCTCGCCCCGTCTCCCCAATCCCCGATCCATCTGAATCTGACTCCACCGCATCCTCTTCCTCCCTCCCGCCGCCGGATCCGTGCTCTCGCAACTCCGCGGCCGCGACCATGGGCGACACCACGGTGCTTCCGCCGTCTCTCCTCCCGCGTCGTAGCGCCGCCGCCGCAGCTTCGTCCGCGTGCGCCTAAACCCTACCTTGATGGCCAACCCCGCGCCTGCCAAGACGCTGAAGCGGCCCGTGTCTGTGCGCGACGGGCAGCCACCGGCGAAGCGCGCACGCGGTGCCTGCTCCGGGGGCGAGCTCCATGCCGCAATCGCCGCCAACATCAAGGGCACAAAGCTGCCGTGTCCCAGCAGCGACAGGGATCCGCTCCACTCCTCCGTGACCAAGAACCAGGTTGCCGAATCTCCGGCGAGCCCGACGCAATCGAAGCCGCCGATCAGCATGCGCCAACTGATCGAGAATGCTCGCCTCGCCATGGATTGGGCGCACCCTGCAGCCGAAGAAGAGGCCAGCCGTCGGCGTGACATCGAGCGCAGCCGGGCGGAGGCCCGGCGAAAGGTGGAGCAGATGGCGGACACAGTGCAGTTCAACGACCCCTGGATCCATCACTCCGACGTGACCAAGTCCCCTGAGGAGCTGCTCCAAGCAAGACAGCAAGCTTGGCGTTATCAAGCTCACCGCATCGAGATGGCTTGTCGACGGGACTTTGCTCAAGCGATGCAAATCCACGGATGTGTGGTCGAGTGAGCGAAGCAGAGGAAGAAATCATCAGCAGCGCAGCCTTGTTGGTGCTAGTCTTGCTTAGCTGAGCAAAGCAGAGGAAGCAGAGTGGGCAGTGGTAGTCTTGGTTGCAAGTGTGTAGGAGTATTTCACTGGCATGTTTTTCAGTAGTGCGAGTGAATCTGGCCATCAATTAGTGTGCATTATGATCACAATTGATCAATTAATGCAATGGATTGTTCTATCTTCTATGTAAAAGCATTGGATTTGATGTACTATGCAAGTGGCACCAGACTTCTGTGCTTGAACTACTATTCTAGATGACTTCTATTTTCCTGGAGAAGACAGATATGTGTGCCTGAATCCTGATGCAGAATTTACTTGCTGAACTCCTGAATCCTGAATTCAGGAAGGCACCAAAAGGCCTATTTCACTTGCTGAACTTATATACACCAATTGAACTTCTATTTTCACTTGCTGAACTCCTGAATCCTGATGCAGAATTTATTTGTCGCATCAGGAAGGTGCCAAAAAGCCTATTTTATTCAGTAGAATTGGTGTATATGCTACTCGTATTTTCCTGGAGAAGAACAAATATGTTGTCTGAATTTTGCAACTGCTGCAAATTTCATTCAGTACAATTGGTGTATATGGCAGACCAGTTTCATGTCACACTGCAAAGAAAATCCATACTTGACGGCAATGGTGTTTACTACATTTAATTAACATATTCATTGACATGGATCCACTAAGGTAAGGGAATTACACCATCTGAATTAGCTTCATTTAAAACCAAGTCAATCACAATGAGAAACGTTGGCCACATCTACAGGTACCTTCAGCGTCATCCACAGCTTCTCGGCTTCCTCCTGAAGAGAAATTAGGAGTTGCACATTTTGACACGCTGGGAAATGGAAAGATTAGCTCTGCACTGTACATGCTTGTAGATCCTGTGGGGTGACCGATTCTTTTCCCTCTGTAAAAGCCATTAGTTTGTTTGCGTCTTGTGTGCTATAATAAAGGGACTTTGCTCCAGCGATGTAAATCCACGGATGAGTGCTCAAGTGATCGAAGCAGAGGAACAAATCGTCAGCAATGCAGCCTTGTTGCTGGAAGTCTTGCTTATAGCTGACCAAAGCAGAGGAAGCAGAGCCGTCAGTGGTAGTCTTGGTTGCAAGTGTGTAGGAGTATTTCACTGGCATGTTTTTCAGTGGTGCGAGTGAATTCTTAATTTGGCCATTAATTAGTGTGCATTATGATCACAACTGATTAATCAATGCAAGCGATTGTTCTATGTAAAGTATGCAAGCAGCACCTGAGCATACATCTCTCAGTCTTTCTATGTTTTATGTAAAAGCACTGGATGTGATGATCCCGCCAAGAAGATCACTTTTGTGCTTGAACTACTATTCCAGATTACTGCTATTTTCCCAGAGAAGAACAGATATGTGTGCTCCGTCTAGAAAACTTTACACCTCGACAATGCAGAATTTATTTGTCGCCTCAGGAAGGCGCCAAAAAGCATGTTTCATTCAGTACAGTTGGTGTATATGCTATTTTCTTGGAGAAGAACAGATGTGTTGTCTGAATTTCATTCAGTACAATTGGTGCATATGCCGTACCAGTTTCATGTCACACTGCAAAGAAAATTGTTCAGAATACTAGTCATCGCGGAATTTGTTCCAAGAGATTTCATCCAAAAAAAATTGTTCCAAGAGACTGTTGTTTTTTAGAAAAAAAAGTTTACATCTCAATAATGCAGAATTTGTTTGTCATCTCAGGAGGGCACCAAAAAGCTCATGTGCATTTGCTCTCTGAATTTTGCAACTGCTGCGATTTTCGTTCAATACAATTGGTGCCAATATCAGACCAACTTCAAGTCACATTGCAGAGAAAATAAATACTTACAACAATGGTGTTTACTCCATTGAATTCACAAATTTATTGACATAGATCCACTGGATTAAAAGGGAACTACAATGCCTGATACATCATCTGCATTCACAGTACACAAGTTCGTTCAAATTCAACTAAATTACAATTGGAAACGTTGGCAACATTCACAAGTGTTGCAGTTGTTCCTCTTCCTCTATAATCCAGAGTGAACGAGAGCAGCGGCCAGCAACAACAAAACCAACCCAACCGAGCATGAATCGTGGCGCAACCCGGTGGTGCAGAGTAGAGCAATAGAACAGGTGTAAATTAATGTATGGAAATTTGTTCACTCGTAGTAAAAAGTGTGCTGTGTGGTCTAAAAGTCTGTTTAGATTTTTCTTATATTTAAAAAATATATTTTTGTTGTCTTTTTCACTGGAAACTCAGAGATGCATTGACCTACACAGGCAATGGATTACTAGATTAGTAAAAGTTTAGGCCTCAATGTGTTTAGTTGCAGGACGAATGATAAGAGTTTGACATTGTATCGTGTCTTCCAAGAGGAAAGGTATTATTAGGCTGAGTTAAAAATATTCTCTAGAAATGTCTAATGACCCTTGGAAGGCTGGAACTGACAAATACCAATGTACAAAGTGGGTGTTTACTGGTTTTCTAGAGCCATTGTTCCTTCATAGAAACTGAACTCTGAGTAGACAATAAACTCATATTGTTTGATGAAATTATCTGCCATCTGGACAGTATATACGTGTATATACTGGCATATTGAACATCCACAAATAGTAGTATACATTGGAAACGTTTTAACTGGAATAGTTTGATGAGAAATCTATAATAATTGATTGTATAATTGAAGCGTGTCTTATAGTAGTATAAATAAACCATCTCATCACACTGCACGGACAGAAATGCAGGGATGGTTGGAATCCACTGCACCCTGAAGCCAAGGCGATCGATTGGGGGCAGAAAACTACAGCGACAGAATGGGAATGGGGGAATTTTCACAAAGCGCAAGATGCTGGGATTCCTACTATGCACAAAGATGTTTCAGAAGAATTCGAGGGTAAATTGCTGCAATTTCCTTCTATCATCCAAACACTGAACACTGAACAACAGCAGCGAGATGCGGCCATTACAATGAAGACGATGAACATTGAACAACCATAGCTAGCTATGCTACGAATCTGGCGGCGCGAGGTGGAGGTGGATTCGACTGCACCAGCGCGGCCTAGCCGCCGAAGCCGTAGAGGGTGCGGCCCTGGCGCTTGAGCGCGTAGACGACGTCCATGGCGGTGACGGTCTTGCGGCGGGCGTGCTCGGTGTAGGTCACGTCGTCGCGGATGACGTTATCCAGGAAGATCTTGAGCACGCCGCGGGTCTCCTTGTAGATGAGCCCTGAGATGCGCTTCACGCTGCCACGCTGTGCCAGCCACTGGATCGCCGGCTTGGTGATGCCCTGGATGTTGTCACGCAGCACCTTCCGGTGGCGCTTGGCGCCGCCCTTGCCCAGCCCCTTCCCTCCCTTGCCGCGGCCGGACGTCTCCGGCGATTCTCTCTCCGGCGAGCTTCGCTTGGCTTGGCTGGTGTGTGCGCTGCTGGTCTGGTGGTGGCTGTTGCGGCCGTGTGGTGTGGTCGATGGTGGTGGCTTGCGAGGGATTTATGGCTGCGATGTTTCGGGGGGAGAAGAGGGGCGTCATCCGCGTGATGAGAACGTGAGCCGTCAGATGGGAGATCAATGGCTGTGAGTGGGGAGATGGGTGGCGCGGATTGCTGACATGGCAGGGTGCTGGGACTTGGCGGGAGGAGGTGTAGTTTCCTTTCTTTTACAAATAGGGTAAGAAAAGCAGAGCTTTGAATTAACGAAACCATCAACCAGTCAGAGATCACACAAGGTCATCATTACAAGCACTGAAAAAGACAACAAATGGTCGAAGGATACAAGAGAGCACCCTAATAAGTTTATAAAAGCAACTCCAACGCGCCGACCCAAACTGACGCACGTTTTGTTCGCTTTACGTCCATTTTAGTCGGCCAGGCGGACATGCGCGTCCGCTTTTCCATTTGGGTCAGCAGGTGCACCCAAAGGGAGACATACTCATTTTTGCCGATGTGGCCAAAACTGACTTAATTAAGCATAATTATACATAAATTGACGGTAACGCCGGCCAAAGTCCACTTAAACATAATTAAACATTAAAAAACTCTAATAAACGCCCGCACGCTGCCCTAGTAAACCGCCTTGTCCTTGCCCTTGCCGTCATCGCCGCATGTGAGGTCGATGAAGACGGGATGCGGCTTAACCCAATCGAATGTGGCTTGATAGGCCTCTAGGGCAGCCTCCTCTAGCGTCTGCTGCGATGGCGGCATTGCGGCGAGGCGGGCGCGCTCCTCTTCCTCTTCCTTGCGTCGCAACACCTCCTCCTCGCGGCACAACTGCTGCTCCTAGCGCATCTGCTGCTCGGCGTCGGCCCCCTCCTTCACGATCCAATGCGCCTTCTCGCGCTCAAAGTGGGTCGCCTCCTCTTCCAACATGGAGGTGAAGTAGCAGGGAGGCACGTTCACCCACTCGCAGAACTCGCCGGTCCACGAGTAAAACTCCTCGGGCCAAGTGGGGGCGGTGATCACCGCTTCCGCGTGGGCATTGGCTCGCACTCCGGCTCCAGCTCGTCCTTGGGCTCAACGAGGGGCGGCGCCGGCGGCGGTGGCAGCACAAACAGGGGCGTGTGGATGGAGTCCCTCGCCGCGGACAAAGCAAGGGCTTGCTCCAGCCCATCCCAATGGGCATCCTCCTCAAGCCAGCTCGCCTCCAACGTGTGTTGTTGGGCCTCCTCGATGGCGGCTTGGTACTCTGTCTCCGCATGCTCTTCCTCCGGCATTACCCCCGGTGGCAGAATGCCATGGTCGATTTGGGCGCCGAGGCGGCGCTCCTCATCGTGCTCTAGCGCAAACTAGCGCTCCCAGTTGGGAGAGTCTAACGCATAGGCATGCATGGCGCGCTGCTCCAGTGTAAGGAGATCGTGCCGCCGGGAAACCTCCTCCTCGTGCACCAACGCGGACCGCTGATACATCTCCGTCGTATCTACTTTTCCAAACACTTTTGCCCTTGTTTTGGACTCTAACCTGCATGATTTGAATGGAACTAACCCGGACTAACGCTGTTTTCAGCAGAATTGCCATGGTGTTATTTTTGTGCAGAAATAAAACTTCTCGGAATGACCTGAAAATCAACGGAGAATTATTTTAGAATATATAAAAAATACTGGAAGAAAGATCCATGTCAGGGGGCCCACACCCTGTCCACGAGGGTGGGGGGCGCGCCCTACCCCCCTGGGAGCGCCCCCTGCCTTGTGGGCCCCCTGATGCTCCACCGACCTCAACCCTGACTCCATATATTCACTTTCGGGGAGAAAAAATTAGAGAGAAGGATTCATTGCGTTTTCAATATGGAGCCGCCTCCAAGCCCTAAACTCTCTCGGGAGGGCTGATCTAGAGTCCGTTCGGGGCTCCGGAGAGGGGAATCCGTCGCCATCGTCATCATCAACCTTCCTCCATCACCAATTTCATGATGCTCACCGCCGTGCGCGAGTAATTCCATCGTATGCTTGCTGGACGGTGATGGGTTGGATGAGATTTATCATGTAATCGAGTTAGTTTTGTTAGGGTTTGATTCCTAGTATCCACTATGTTCTGGTATTGATGTTGCTATGACTTTGCTATGCTTAATGGTTGTCACTAGGGCCCGAGTGCCATGATTTCATATATGAACCTATTATGTTTTCATGAATATATGTGAGTTCTTGATCCTATCTTGCAAGTCTATAGTCACCTACTATGTGTTATGATCCGGCAACCCCGAAGTGACAATAATCGGGACCACTCCCGGTGATGACCGTAGTTTGAGGAGTTCATGTATTCACTATGTGTTAATGCTTTGGTCTGGTACTCTATTAAAAGGAGGCCTTAATATCTCATAGTTTCCAATAGGACCCCGCTGCCACGGGAGGGTAGGACAAAAGATGGCGTGCAACTTCTTTTCCATAAGCACGTATGACTATATTCGGAATACATGCCTACATTACATTGATGAACTGCAGCTAGTTCTATGTCACCCTAGGTTATGACTGTTACATGATCGATCACATCCGACATAATTCTCCATCACCAATCCAATGCCTACGAGCTTTTCATATATTATTCTTGGCTTATTTACTTTTCCGCTGCTACTGTTACAATCACTACAAAACCCAAAAATATGACTTTTGCTACCGTTACTTTTGCTATCGTTACCACTACTATCATATTAATTTGCTACTAAATACCTTGTTGTAGATATTAAGTTTCCAGGTGTGGTTGAATTGACAACTCAGTTGCTAATACTTGAGAATATTCTTTGGCTCCCCTTGTGTCGAATCAATAAATTTGGGTTGAATACTCTACCCTCGAAAACTGTTGTGATCCCCTATACTTGTGGGTTATCAACCGCGGATCCGCCAGGATGGGGATGCGCTGTGGGTCTAGATGCCAGCCGTGCGACAAGTTCACATCCGGATACGTCAGGGGCTGGCGGTACTCCCGGTGCCACCGCGCCTGGTGGACTAGGATGTACAGCCGCTCTCGCCCCCGCGGTGGCATGCCGCGTCTAGCCGGCGGCGGTGCACGAGGGAGCCCGCGGGAAGAGCTCGCTCCAGCGCTGAACCTCCCCTTCCTCCCTCCCTTCCCACTAAAGATGCCCATGGCTTTGCTAGGGTTTCTGGCTGGTTGGCTAGCGTTTTCTGGTCGCTGGCGAGGGAGCAAAGGTGCTAGATGTGGACGGGGAGTTGATACGTCTCCGTCGTATCTACTTTTACAAACACTTTTGCCCTTGTTTTGGACTCTAACTTGCATGATTTGAATGTAACTAACTCGGACTGACATTGTTTTCAGCAGAATTGCCATGGTGTTTTTTTTGTGCAGAAATAAAAGTTCTTGGAATGACCTGAAAATCAATGAAGATTATTTTCGAAATATATAAAAAATACCGGTGAAAGAATCAACGCCAGGGGCCCCACACCCTATCCACGAGGGTGGGGGGCGCGCCCTCCTGCCTCATGGGCCCCCTGGTGCTCCTCCGACCTCAACTCCAACTCTATATATTCGTGTTTGGGGAGAAAAAAATCAGAGAGAAGGATTCATCGCGTTTTACGATATGGAGCCGCCGCCAAGCCCTAAACTCTCTCGGGAGGGCTGATCTAGAGTCCGTTCGGGGCTCCGGAGAGGGGAATCCATTGCAATCGTCATCATCAACCTTCCTCCATCACCAATTTCATGATGCTCACCGCCGTGCGTGAGTAATTCCATCGTAGGCTTGCTGGAGGGTGATGGGTTGGATGAGATTTATCATGTAATCGAGTTAGTTTTATTAGGGTTTGATCCCTAGTATCCATTATGTTCTGAGATTGATGTTGCTATGATTTTGCTATGCTTAATGCTTGTCACTAGGGCCCGAGTGCCATGATTTCATATCTGAACCTATTATGTTTTCATGAATATATGTGAGTTCTTGATCCTATCTTGCAAGTCTATAGTCACCTATTATGTGTTATGATCTGTTAACCCCGAAGTGACAATAAGCAGGATACTTACCGGTGATGACCGTAGTTTGAGGAGTTCATGTATTCACTAAGTGTTAATGCTTTGGCCCGGTACTCTATTAAAAGGAGGCCTTAATATCCCTTAGTTTCCAATAGGACCCCGCTGCCACGGGAGGGTAGGAAAAAAGATGTCATGCAAGTTCTTTTCCATAAGCACGTATGACTATATTCGGAATACATGCCTACATTACATTGATGAACTGGAGCTAGTTCTGTGTCACCCTATGTTATAACTATTGCATGAGGAATCGCATCCGACATAATTATCCATCACTGATCCATTGCCTACGAGCTTTTCATATATTGATCTTCGCTTATTTACTTTTCTGTTGCTACTGTTACAATCACTATAAAACCAAAACTGCTACCGTTACTTTTCCCACCATTACCACTACTATCATATTACTTTGCTACTAAATACTTTGCTGTAGATATTAAGTTTCCAGGTGTGATTGAATTGACAACTCAGCTGCTAATACTTGAGAATATTCTTTGGCTCCCCTTGTGTTGAATCAATAAATTTGGGTTGAATACTCTACCCTCGAAAGTTGTTGCGATCCCCTATACTTGTGGGTTATCAAGACTATTTTCTGGCGCCGTTGCCGGGGAGCATAGCTCCATTCTTTGAGTCACTTGGGATTTATATCTGCTTATCACTATGAAGAACTTGAAAGATCAAAGAACCAAGATATTTCCCTCAACTACGAGGGGAGGTAAGGAACTGCCATCTAGCTCTGCACTTGATTCACCTTATGTTTTGAGTAAACTTGCGACACCTACACCTGCTATTCATTCTGATAGGTCGCATGTTATTGATGATGCCACTTCTGCTTTGCATGATACTTATGATGAAACTACTTCTACGCTTGAAAATACTGTGCCACTAGGTGAATTTCTTGATGAACAACTTGCTAGGGTTAGAGAGAATGAAATTATTGAAACTGATAATATTGATGAAAGTGATGATGAAGATTCTCCCCCTAGATATGAATTGCCTGTTGTGCCTAAGGTTTATGTTATGGATGAAGAAACCGCTAGAGACTTCTTAGCTTGCAATGATAGATTTGATCTTAAGGAATTATTAGCTAAGCTGAAAGAAAAGTCTTTGAATGCTAGAATGAAATATGACCCTGCTTTTGCTACTTCACCTATCTTTATTACTAATAAGGATTATGATTTCTCTGTCGATCCTGAGTTAATTACTTTGGTTGAATCTGATCCTTTTTATGTCTATGAATCTGAAACTGTTGTGGCACATCTTACTAAATTAAATGATATAGCCACCCTGTTTACTCATGATGAGAAAACTCGCTATTACTTTATCCTTAAGTTGTTTCCGTTCTCATTAAAGGGTGATGCTAAAACATGGTTTAATTCTCTTGATCCTGGTTGTGTGCGTAGTCCCCAGGATATGATTTATTACTTCTCTGCTAAATATTTCCCCGGTCATAAGAAACAAGCTGATTTAAGGGAAATATATAATTTTTGTGCAAATTGAAGAAGAGAGTCTCCCACAAGCTCGGGGGAGGCTTGTTCGATTGCTTAATGCTTTGCCTGATCATCCTCTCAAGAAAAATGAAATACTTGATATCTTTTATAATGGACTAACCGATGCTTCCAGAGACCACCTGGATAGTTGTGTTGGTTGTGTTTGCAGGCAAAGAACTGTTGATCAAGCTGAATTGCTATTGAATAATATGTTGAGTAATGAAAATGATTGGACACTTCCTAAACCAACTCCTAAGCCAACTCCGAAGAAAAGGGGTATTTTATTTCTCAGTCCTGAAGATATGCAAGAGGCAAAGAAATCTATGAAAGAAAAAGGTATTAAAGGTGAAGATGTCAATAATTTACTACCTATTGAAGAAATACATGGTCTTGATAACCCGACACAAGTAGTAAAGGTAAATTCTCTCTATAGATTTGATAAATGTGAAATCCCATTTACTAAGTTCGCTAGCCAATGCTTGGATAAGTTTGATGACTTTATGGTTAAACAAGAAGACTTGAATGCTTATGTTGGTAAAGATTGAAATGCAATGCTGATATGCTTGAACACTTGAGTGATTATATGGCTACTGTTAAAGGTTAACTTAAACTTATTAGTAACATGCTTCTATGGTTACCACTCAAGTAGAACAAGTACTTAAGGCTCAGAATGATTTGCTCAATGAATTAAATAATAAGAAAAATAATAATGATGTTAGAGTTATGACTAGAGGGGGTAAAATGACTCAGGAACCTTTGTATCCTGAGGGCCACCCTAAGAGAATTGAGAAAGATTCTCAGAGAACTAATGTTGATGCACCTAGTCCTTCTAAGAAGAAGAAGAAGAAAAATGATAGGACTTTGCATTCTTCTAGTGAACCTGTTGTTGACACACCTGAGAATCCCTATGATATTTCTATTTCTGATGCTGAAACCCAATCTGGTTATGAACATGAACCTAGTGGTAATGTTAATGATGATGTTCATGTTGATGCTCAACCTAGCAATGATAATGATGTAGAGATTGAACCTGCTGTTGATCTTGATAACCCACAATCAAAGAATCAACGTTATGATAAGAGATACTTCATTGCTAGGAAGCACGGTAAGGAAAGAGAACCATGGATTCAGAAACCCATGCCTTTTCCTCCTAAACCATCCAAGAAAAAGGATGATGAGGATTTTGAGCTCTTTGCTGAAATGATTAGACATATCTTCTTTGTGTATGTGTTTGACTGATATGCTCAAAATGAATCCTTATGCTAAGTATATGAAAGAAATTGTTACAAATAAAAGAAAGATACCGGAAGCTGACATTTCCACCATGCTTGCTAATTACACTTTTAAGGGTGGAATACCAAAGAAAATTGGAGATCCAGGAGTGCCAACTATACCATGCTCCATTAAAAGAAACTATGTTAAAATTGCTTTATGTGATCTTGGAGCCGGTGTTAGTGTTATGCCTCTCTCTTTATATCGTAGACTTGATTTGAATAAGTTGACACCTACTGAAATATCTTTGCAAATGGCTGATAAATCAACTGCTATACATGTCGGTATTTGTGAGGATGTGCCTGTTGTGGTTGCAAACATTACTATTTTAATGGACTTTGTTATTCTTGATATTCCCGAGGACGATACTATGTCGATTATTCTTGGTAGACCCTTTTTGAATACTGCAGGGGCTGTTATTGATTGCAACAAAGTCAATGTCACTTTTCATGTTAATGGTAATGAGCATACGGTACACTTTCCGAGGAAACAACCTCAAGTCCTTAGTATCAATTCTATTGGAAAAATTTCAACGATTACTATTGGAGGCTTTGAATTTCCTCTTCCTACTGCCAAGAAGAAATGATATTCTTATTGTTGGGGACATGCATATCCCCGTTGAGGTAACCTAGTGTTATTCGAAAATCCTCTGGTTTCATGTTATTCGAAAAGAGTTTGTTAACAAGACTTGATCAACCTTGTTAGTGGATTCCTTTTGATGAGCATGAGATGGATGAAGATAGAAAGCACAACTTTCTGTACCCTCTTTTTACTTTCTATTATTTATCTTAAATAAAGTAAAAATAGTATTTTCTGTCTGTTTTCTGAATTATCCATGCAATAAAAAATATCCTGAAAATAAAAGTTCTCCAAATACCCTGAAAAATTAATATGATTTTTTCTAGAATATTTGAGAATATCTGGCACGTAGAACACACCAGGGGGACCCACCACGTGTCCACGAGGATGGAGGGCGCGCCCCCTGCCTCATGGACCCCACGTGGGTCCCCTCCACTTATTCTTGCACCCACACACTTCGTCTTGCTCTATAAAAAAGCATCCACTAGCTCAAACCCGAGTTCTAGCTCATCTTGCTGCCATTTTCGATCTCCTTCTTCAAAGCTCCATTCACAAAACTGCTTTGGGGGATTATTCTTCGGTATGTGACACCTCCAATGGTCCAATTAGTTTTTGTTCTAGTGCTTTATTTATTGCAAATTTTTGCTGCTTAGGTGACCCTGTTCTTGAGCTTGCATGTCAAATTTATGTGGTCAAAAGTAGTTTTAATGCATGATATAGCCTCTAGGCACTTGTAGGTGTACTTGCTATCAATTTTGTTGAGTTTGGTTCACTTTTATTTTGAGTCACAAAAAATTTCAGAGGAAGAAATATGTTTAGGAAAATGTACCAAGGTGGTTCCTCAAGGAAGCAAGGCCCAAGGCCCGCAATACGCGAGCCGGACAATGAACTACCAAGGGAGGCTCAAGTGCGGCCTTGTGAATGGCCTTCAGAGGATTTCATGGTCCAGGCAGGCATCAACGAAGAAGTTGACGCATACTTTGCTACTAAACACTTTGCTGCAGATACTAAGTTTCCAGGTGTGGTTGAATTGACAACTCAGCTGCTAATACTTGAGAATATTCTTTAGCTCCCCTTGTGTCGAATCAATAAATTTGGGTTAAATACTCTACCCTCGAAAGCTGTTGCGATCCCCTATACTTGTGGGTTATCAAGACCAATTTCTGGCGCCATTGCCGGGGAGCATAGCTCTATTCTTTGAGTCACTTGGGATTTATATCTGCTGGACACTATGAAGAACTTGAAAGACTCTAAGACAACAATTTATCCCTCAACTACGAGGGGAGGTAAGGAACTGCCATCTAGCTCGGCACTTGATTCACCTTTTGTTATGAGTAAGCTAGCGACACCTAAACCTGCTTCTGCTATTTGTTCCGATATGTCGCATGTTATTGATGATGCCACTTCTGCTATGCATGATACTTATGATGAAACTGCTTCTATGCCTGATACTACTGTGCCCCTTAGTGAATTTCTTGATGAATAAATTGCTAGGGCTAGAGAAAAATAAATTATTGAATCTGAATACGATGATGATAGTGATGATGAAAATATGCCTGTTATTCATGAGGGCTATCTTTTTGATATGGAATCTTCTGCCGCTATTTTAGCTTGCAGGGATAGATATGAGCTCAAGAGGTTATCAGTTAAATGGAACAAAGAATCACTTAGAGATAAAATGAAACCCAACCCTGCTTTTGCTACTTCACCTATCTGTGTTCCTGATAATGATTATGAATTCTCTGTTGATCCTGATATAATTACTTTGGTTGAATCTGATCCGTTTTATGGCTACGAATCTAAAACTATTGTGGCACATCTTACTAAGTTAAATGATATAGCCGCCCTGTTTACTAATGATGAGAGATCCCGTTACTTTTATATACTCAAAATATTTCCGTTCTCATTAAAGGGTGATGCTAAGATATGGTTTAATTCTCTTGATCCTGGTTATGTGCGTAGTCCCCAGGATATGATTTATTACTTCTTTGCTAAATATTTCCCTGCTCATAAGAAACAAGCTGCTTTGAGGGAAATATACAACTTCGTGCAAATTAAAGAAGAGAGTCTCCTACAAGCTTGGGGGAGGCTTCTCAAGTTACTTAATGCTTTGCCTGATCATCCTCTTAAGAAACCCGAAATACTTGATATCTTTTATAATGGACTAACCGATGCTTCCAGAGATTACCTGGATAGTTGTGCTGGTTCTCTTTTCAGGGAAAGAACACCGAATGAAGCTGAAATTCTATTGAATAATATGTTGACAAATGAAAATAATTGGGCACCTCCTGAGCCACCTCCTGCTCCAATTACTGAGTCTATTCCTAAACCAACTTCGAAAAGAGAGGTGTTCTATTCCTCAGTCCTGAAGATATGCAAGAGGCAAAGAGATCTATGAAAGAAAAAGGTATTAAAGCTGAAGATGTTAAGAATTTACCTCCTATTGAAGAAATACATGGTCTTAATATACCGCCTGCTGAAGAAACATATGATCTCAATTCTTTATTTATTGAAGAACCTCCTGATCCCGATATCCCAACACAGGTAGTAAAGGTAAATTCTCTCTATAGATATGATAAAGCTGAAGTCCCTCCTGCTAAAATTGCTAGTCAATGCTTGGATGAGTTTGATAACTTTATGTTTAAGCAAGACGACTTCAATGCTTATTTCGGTAGACAATTAAAGGAAAATGCTTATATGATTAGACGCTTGGGTGATTATATGGCTAATATTAAAGGTGAACTTAAACTTGTTAGCAAACATGCTTCTATGGTTACCACTCAAGTAGAACAAGTACTTAAGGCTCAAAAAGAAGTGCTTGATGAAATGAATAGTAAGAAAAATGATTATGTTGTTAGAGTGGCCACTAGAACTGGTAGAATGACTCAGGAACCTTTGTATCCTGAAGGCCACCCTAAGAGAATCGAGCAAGATTCTCAAAGAAATAATATTGATGCTCCTAGTTCTTCTAAAAAGAAGAAAAAGAAAAATGATAGAACCATGCAAACTTCTAGTGAACCTATTGCTGAACCACTTGATAATCCAAATGATATCTCTATGTCTGATGCTGAAACACAATCTGGTAATGAACATGAACCTAATGAAAATATTAATGATGGTGTTCATGATGATGCTCAACCTAGTAATGATAATGATGTATAAATTGAACCTGCTGTTGATCTCGATAACCCATAATCAAAGAATCAACGTTATGATAAAAGAGACTTTGTTGCTTGGAAACATGGTAAAGAAAGGGAACCTTGGGTTCAGAAACCCATGCCTTTTCCTCCAAAACCATCCAAGAAAAAGGATGATGAGGATTTTGAGTGCTTTGTTGAAATTATTAGGCCTATCTTTTTGCGTATGCGACTAACAGATGTGCTCAAAACAAATCCTTATGCTAAATATATGAAGGATATCATTACTAATAAAAGAAAGATACCGGAAGCTGAAATTTCCACCATGCTTGCTAATTATACTTTTAAGAGTGGAATACCAAAGAAACTTGGAGACCCCGGAGTACCTACTATACCTTGCTCCATTAAAAGAAATTATATTAAAACTACTTTATGTGATCTTGGAGCCGGTGTTAGTGTTATGCCTCTCCCTTTATATTGTAGACTTGACTGGAATAAGTTGACACCTACTGAAATATCCTTGCAAATGGCTGATAAATCAACTGCTATACCTGTCGGTATCTGTGAGGATGTGCCTGTTGTGGTTGCAAACATTACTATTTTGACGGACTTTGTTATTCTTGATATTCCCGAGGATGATAGTATGTCTATTATTCTCGGAAGACCTTTTCTTAATACTGCAGGGGCTGTTATTGATTGCAACAAAGGCAATGTCACCTTTCATGTTAACGGTAATGAGCATACGGTACACTTTCCGAGGAAACAACCTCAAGTTCATAGTATCAACTCCATTGGAAAAATTCCATCGATTATAATTGGAGGTTTTGAATTTCCTCTTCCTACTGTC
Source organism: Triticum urartu (assembly GCF_003073215.2). NCBI lineage: Eukaryota > Viridiplantae > Streptophyta > Magnoliopsida > Poales > Poaceae > Triticum > Triticum urartu. Next base: position 617,512,927 of record NC_053028.1, read on the forward strand.
AAAAAGAAATATGATATACTTATTATTGGGGATGTGCATATCCCCGTTGAGGTAACTTAGTGTTATTCGAAATTTCTCCAGTTTCATGATTATCGAAATGAGTTTGTTAACAAGACTTGATCAACCTTGTTAGTGGATTCTTTTTTATGAGCATGAGATGGATGAAACTAGAAGCACAAACTTCTGTACCCTCTCTATACTTTTTGTTAATTAGTAGAATAAAGTAAAAATAGTATTTTCTGTCTGTTTCCTGACTTAACCGTGCAATATAATAATATCCCGAAAATAAAAATCCTCAGAATGCCATACCAATTTAATATGATTTTTTCGGGAATATTTGAGGAATTACTGTGCAAAAATTACCGTGGGAAGAGCTGCCACCTGGCCACGAGGGTGGTGGGCGCCCCCCTGTAGGGCGCGTCCCCTGCCTCGTGGGCCCACGGTGGCCCTCCTCCACTTATCCCAGCACCCATCTTCTTCCTCTGTCTCACACAAACCTGAAAAACCAACTCAAGCACGAGTTCCAACCACTTTTGCTGTGATTTTCGATCTCCTTGCTCAAAGCACCTCTCGCAAAACTGCTTGGGGAGATTGTTCCTTGGTATGCGACTCCTCCACTGGTCCAATTAGTTTTTGTTCTAGTGCTTTATTATTTGCAAATTTGTGCTGCATAGGTGACCATGTTCTTGAGCTTGCATGCCAAATTTATATGGTTCCAAGTAGTTCTAACGCTTGATTTAGGCTCTGGGCACTTGTAGGAGTAGTTGCTATCAGTTTTATTGAAGTTGGTTCACTTTTGTTTGAAGTTACTAAAAAATTCAGATTATTTCAGAAAAATAATGAGGAGATTTTTGAGGGGTTCATCGAGCCAAAGCTCAAAGGATAAACAAAATGAAGAAGCTCAGAGGCCCAAATATAATTTGCCTCGTACTGCGGAGATCCGGCCGTGTGAATGGCCTTCTGATAATTTCTTGAGAGAGGCCGGGATTTATGAGGATTTCTATTCATTGATTAAGAATGCTGGCCTCACTGACTTCGTCCGCGACCAACGTCCACAGTATCTCTTACTCACAAATACTTTTGTGCAAAACTTATACTTTTTCCCTAAAGAGTCACCTCCTTCAGTAGAGTTTCATTTATATGACGTTGTGAAGAAAATGCCATTGTCTAAATTTTGCGCAGTCTGCATACCTCCTGATGGTATCTTAGAGGAACCACCTCGTAAAGAGTTGGAACCATTTATTAACCTTATCTCTATGGGAGAAACCAGGAAGGTTTCTGATGCAAGAATCACTAGCATACATTTTCCTGTGTTACGCTATTTTGCTTTATTTGCTAGTCGATGCTTGATTGGTCGTGGGAACTGTGGGAACCTTAGTGTTCCTGATATTATTATTCTGTTCCATGGTTTATACCGCGACAACACTGTCAGTATGGGCAGAATTATTGCTAGACGGTTGAGTCTGAACCGTACTAAAGGCCCCATCTTTGGAGGCATTTATGCTTCTCGCCTTGCTGCACACTTTAACATAGCTATTAGGCATTATGAGAAAGAAGAAAAATTGCTGCCTAATGCTTACCTAGACTATAAGAGCATGATAGCTCATGATTTTCTTGTTAAGGACAGGAATGGAGAGCTCAAATATAAGTTATACTTTGATAAACATTATCCTGAAACTATTACGTTGCTTGCTCCTTCTTTGTTTAATTTTGTAGGACCCTACCTCGTTACGTGGGCTGCCGTCCAAGCTTACAAGAATCCTGCACCAGCCCCGGAACAGGAACCACAAGATGAGCCTTCACGGCAATCTGTTTATTCTTGGGATCCAGCGATGACTGTCAGCCAGTGGCAATCAGAGTCTTCTTCTTCATCACAGTACGACCCCAGCTACACCTATGGGTATCCGCCAGGCTATCCATGGCAATAGACCAACTTAGGCCAAAAGCCTAAGCTTGAGGGAGTACGTATTTCTCACCGACATTACATTTATGCTCACACACACTCATTACTAGATGTCGGTGCTCATACTCTTTCACTGTAATATCCATGCTAGTTTATTTTCTTTTTCCTGCTTTCTTCTTGTGTGTTTGTTAAACCTTAAGAAAAATCAAAAAAATAGTAGTACTTTATTTTTCTGCTGTAGCAGTAATAATTAAAAAGAAAACCCAAAAATATTTCCCGTTCTTCTTTTGCTTGTTGGGAGCTTTCCCGTGTAAATAGTTTTATTTCTTTTCTTTTCTTTGGGGGTCAGTAGGAGAAGACCATAATTAAATTGTTGAAGTGGCTCTTATATGCATTATTGTTGATTTAACCAAGAGCCCATATTGCCTCGTCTTCTCCTATTTATTGAATGCTCACAGATTCCAGCTTAGTCCAATGCACGTGCACCCTTATTATTATTCACACCGTTCGGTCGTGCAAGTGAAAGGCAATTATGATGATATATGATGGGCTGACTGAGATGAGAAAAGCTGGTATGAACTCGACCTCTTTTTTTTTGTAAATATGATGAGTCCCTCGTTCTTGATTTAGCTTATTATGAATAAACATGTTTGCAATGACAATTAGAGATCATAGTTGCGTGTGCCATGCTTGATTAGCTATGAGTTATAATGATTTACCTTGTGTGCCAACATGCTATTGCGATGGTTATGATGTGGTATGATGGGGTGGTATCCTCCTTTGAATGATTTAAGTGACTTGACTTGGCACATGTTCACGCATGTAGTTGAAACAAAATCAACATAGCCTTCACGATATTTATGTTCATGGTGGATTATATCCTACTCATGCTTGCATCCAATGTTTATTAATTTTAATGCATGTACATGGCTGTTGTCGCTCTCTAGTTGGTCGCTTCCCAGTCTTTTTCTAGCCTTCACTTGTACTAAGCGGGAATACTGCTTGTACATCCAATCCCTTAAACCCCAAAGCTATTCTAGATGAGTCCACTATACCTTCCTATATGCGGTATCTACCTGCCGTTCCAAGTAAATTTGTATGTGCCAAACTCTAAACCTTCAATTAAACATTCTGTTTTGTATGCTCGAATAGCTCATGTATCAACCAAGGCTGTCCTTATCTTCCGTGTTAGGCGGGTTATTCTCAAGGGGAGTGGACTCCGCTCCTCACTCACAAGAAAATGGCTGGTCACCGGGATGCCCAGTCCCATGCTTTATGCAAACTAAATCAAAATTAATTGGAAAAAAACTCCCCCTAGGACCTGATGTATGTTGGAGGCACTCGTTGTTTCGAGCAAGCCATGGATTGATGCTTGTTGGTGGAGGGGGAGTATAAACTTTACCATTCTGTTTGGGAACCGCCTATAATGTGTTTAGCATGGAAGATATCGCCATCTCTTAGTTGTTACATTGACAATGAAAGAATACCGCTCAAAATACAATTTATCTCTATCACAAAACCGAGCTTTGGCACCTCTACAAATCCCTGCTTCCCTCTGCGAAGGGCCTATCCATTTACTTTTATGTTGAGTCATCACCCTCTTATTAAAAAGCACTAGCTGGAGAGCACAGCTGTCATTTGCATTCATCACTATTAATCTATGTTGGTTGTGACTATGATTGGATCTCTTTTACCATGAATTACAATGTCTAGTCAGTCCTTGATCTTTAAAGGTGCTCTGGATTTATGTTTTGCGGTCTCAGAAAGGGCTAGCGAGATACCATCTTGTTATATCATATTATGATTGTTTTGAGAAAGTGTTGTCATCCGAGATTTATTATTATGGCTTGCTAGTTGATTATACTATTGATATGAGTAATTATGAGACCTGAGAATTATTGCAAATGTGGTTAGTTATGATATATGCTGAAAACTTGAATGCTGGCTTGACATAGTTACAACAACAAGAGCAAACAGAGTTTGTAAAAAAAAAATCTTTCTTTCTTTCTTTCAGTTTGTCAACTGAATTGCTTGAGGACAAGCAAGGGTTTAAGCTTGGGGGAGTTGATACATCTCCATCGTATCTACTTTTCCAAACACTTTTGCCCTTGTTTTGGACTCTAACTTGTATGATTTGAATGGAACTAACCCGGACTGACGCTGTTTTCAGCAGAATTGCCATGGTGTTGTTTTATGTGCAGAAAACAAATATTCTCGGAATGACCTGAAACTCCACGGAACATCTTAGAAAAAACAATAAAAAATCCTTTCCAAAGATGAAGACCAGGGGGCCCACACCCTGTCCACGAGGGTGGGGGGCGCGCCCCCCCTCTAGGGCGCGCCCCCTACCTCGTGGGCCCCCTGGATGCCCTCCGACGCCAACTCCAACTCTATATATTTGCTTGCGGAGAGAAAAAAATCAGAGAGAAGAAATCATCACGTTTTACGATATGGAGCCACCGCCAAGCCGTAAAACCTCTCGGGAGGGCTGATCTGGAGTCCGTTCGGGGCTCCGGAGAGGGGGATTCGTCGCCGTCGTCATCATCAACCATCCTACATCACTAATTTCATGATGCTCACTGCCGTGCGTGAGTAATTCCATCGTAGGCTTGCTGGACGGTGATGGGTTGGATGAGATTTATCATGTAATCGAGTTAGTTTTGTTAGGGTTTGATCCCTAGTATCCGTTATGTTCTGAGGTTGATGTTGCTATGACTTTGCTATGCTTAATGCTTGTCACTAGGGCCCGAGTGCCATGATTTCAGATCTGAACCTATTATGTTTTCATGAATATATGTGAGTTCTTTATCCTATCTTGCAAGTCTATAGTCACCTACTATGTGTTATGACCCGGCAACCCCGAAGTGACAATAATCGGGACCACTCCCGGTGATGACCATAGTTTGAGGAGTTCATGTATTCACTATGTGCTAATGCTTTGTTCCGGTTCTCTATTAAAAGGAGGCCTCAATATCCCTTAGTTTCCAATAGGACCCCACTGCCACGGGAGGGTAGGACAAAAGATGTCATGCAAGTTCTTTTCCATACACACGTATGACTATATACGGAATACATTCCTACATTACATTGATGAATTGGAGCTAGTTCTGTGTCACCCTATGTTATGACTGTTACATGATGAACCGCATCCGGCATAATTATCCATCACTGATCCGGTGCCTACGAGTTTTCCATATACTGGTTTACGCTTATTTACTTTCCCGCTGCTACTGTTACAATCACTAAAAAATACCAAAAACATTACTTTTGCTGTATTTACTTTTGTTGCTGCTACCACCACTATCATATTACTTTGGTACTAAACACTTTGCTGCAGATACTAAGTTTCCAGGTGTGGTTGAATTGACAACTCAACTGCTAATACTTGAGAATATTCTTTGGCTCCCCTTGTGTCGAATCAATAAATTTGGGTTGAATACTCTACCCTCGAAAGCTATTGCGATCCCCTATACTTGTGGGTTATCAGACTCCGCTCCTCACTCATGAGAAAATGGCTGGTCACCGGGATGCCCAGTCCCTTGCTCAAATCAAATCAAAATAATTGCAAACAAAACTTCCCCAAGATTTTTGTTAGTTGGAGGCACCCGTTGTTTGGGGCAAGCCATGGATTGATGCTTGTTGGTGGTGGGGGAGTATAAACTTTACCATTCTGCTTGGGAACTGCCTATAATGTGTAGCATGGAATATATTGAGATCTCTTGGTTGTTATGTTGACAATGAAAGTATATCGCTCAAAATACTACTCATCTCTATTTCAAAACCGAGCTCTGGCACCTCTACAAATCCGTGCTTCCCTCTGCGAAGGACCTATCTATTTACTTTTATGTTGAGTCATCATCCTCTTATTAAAAAGCACCAGTTGGAGAGCACCGTTGTCATTTGCATGTATTATTGTTAGTTTACATTGAGTATGACTTGATTGGATCTCTTTTTACCATGAATTACAATTTCTAGTCATCCCTTGATATTTAAAGGTGCTTTGCATTTATGTTTTGCGGTCTCAGAAAGGGTTAGCGAGAAACCATCTTGTTATATCATATTATGATTGTTTTGAGAAAGTGTTGTCATCTGAGATTTATTATTATTGCTCGCTAGTTGATTATGTCATTGATATGAGTAAACATCAGACCTAAATGTCATTGTTAATATGGTTAGTTCATAATCTTTGCTGAAAACTTGAATGCTGGCTTTACATATTTACAACAACAAGAACAAATAGAGTTTGTAAAAGTTTTCCTTTATCACTTTCAGTTTATCAACTGAATTGCTTGAGGACAAGCAAAGGTTTAAGCTTGGGGGAGTTGATACGTCTCCGTCGTATCTACTTTTCCAAACACTTTTGCCCTTGTTTTGGACTCTAACTTGCATGATTTGAATGTAACTAACCCGGACTGATGCTGTTTATAGCAGAATTGCCATGGTGTTATTTTTGTGCACAAATAAAAGTTCTTGGAATGACCTGAAAATCAACAGAGATTATTTTTGGAATATATAAAAATACTGGCGAAAGAATCAAGGCTAGGGGGCCCACACCCTGTCCACGAGGGTGGGGGCGCGCCTACCCCCTGGGCGCGCCCCCTGCCTCGTGGGCCCCCCTGGTGCTCCTCTGACCTCTACTCCAACTCTATATATTCATGTTCGGGGAGAAAAAAATCAGAGAGAAGGATTCATCGCGTTTACGATACGGAGCCGCCGCCAAGCCCTAAACTCTCTCGGGAGGGCTGATCTCGAGTCCGTTCGGGGCTCCAGAGAGGGGAATCCGTCGCCATGGTCATCATCAACCTTCCTCCATCACCAATTTCATGATGCTCACCGCTGTGCGTGAGTAATTCCATCGTAGGCTTGCTGGACGGTGATGGGTTGGATGAGATTTATCATGTAACCGAGTTAGTTTTGTTAGGGTTTGATTCCTAGTATCCATTATGTTCTGAGACTGATATTGCTATGACTTTGCTATGCTTAATGCTTGTCACTAGGGCCCGAGTGCCATGATTTCAGATCTGAACCTATTATGTTTTCATGAATATATGTGAGTTCTTGATCTTATCTTGCAATTCTATAGTCACCTATTGTGTGTTATGATCCATTAACCCCGGAGTGACAATAATCGGGATACTTACCGGTGATGACCGTAGTTGGAGGAGTTCATGTATTCACCAAGTGTTAATGCTTTGGTCCGGTACTCTATTAAAAGGAGGCCTTAATATCCCTTAGTTTCCAATAGGACCCCGCTGCCACGGGAGGGTAGGACAAAAGATGTCATGCAAGTTCTTTTCCATAAGCACGTATGACTATATACAGAATACATGCCAACATTACATTGATGAACTGGAGCTCGTTCTGTGTCACCCTTTGCTACCCTCGAAAACTGTTGCAATCCCCTATACTTGTGGGTTATCAGGAGTGGATGGGGCTGGCCCCGCCGCATGCGTCCATGGAAAAGGACGGGCACGTGGCCCTTCTACACACTTCCAAACGGGCCCTCAGTAGGTGGCCACGTTAATTATGACTGAGGGAGTCCTGGATTAGGGGGTGTTCGGGTAGCCGGACTATACCTTCAGCCGGACTCCAGGACTATGAAGATACAAGATTGAAGACCTCGTCTCGTGTCCGGATGGGACTTCCCTTGGCGTGGAAGGCAAGCTTGTGTAACCCTAACCCTCTCCGGTGTCTATATAAACCAGAGGGTTTTAGTCCATAGGACAACTTCATCATACAACAATCATACCATAGGCTAGCTTTTAGGGTTTAGCCTCCTTGATCTCGTGGTAGATCTACTCTTGTACTACCCATATCATCAATATTAATCAAGCATGATGTAGGTTTTTACCTCCATCAAGAGGGCCCGAACCTGGGTAAAACATTGTGTTCCTTGCCTCCTGTTACCATCCGGCCTAGACGCACAGTTCGGAACCCCCTACCCGAGATCCGCCGGTTTTGACACCGACATTGGTGCTTTCATTGAGAGTTCCTCTGTGTCGTCGCTTTTAGGCCCGATGGCTCCTTCGATCATCAGCAACGATGCAGTCCAGGGTGAGACTTTTCTCCCCGGACAGATCTTCGTCTTCGGCGGCTTCGCACTGCGGGCCAATTCGCTTGGCCACCTTGAGCAGATCGAAAGCTACGCCCCTGGCCATCAGGTCAGGTTTGGAAGCCTAAACTACACGGCTGACATCCGCGGGGACTTGATCTTCGATGGATTCAAGCCACAGCCAAGCGCGCCGCACTGTCTCGATGGGCATGATATAGCTCTGGCGCCAAACGGCGCCTTGGAGGTCGCACACGCATCGGTTCCGACCATTGATTCGGAGCCTACTACGCCGATCGAGGATCAGCGGTTGGATGTTGCCTCAGGGGCTGCGATCTCAGAGGCGATCGAGCCGAACTCCAGCCCCGCACTCCACATGGCCCGTGACTCCGAGGAGCCGGATTCCTCTCCGAACTCCGAGCCCCCCGCGCCCCTGCCGATCGAATCTGATTGGGCACCGATAAAGGAGTTCGCCGCCGCGGACATCTTTCAGCACTCGCCCTTCGGCGACATCCTGAATTCTCTAAAATCTCTCTCTTTATCAGGAGAGCCCTGGCCAGACCACGGTCAGAAAGGTTGGGATACGGACGATGAGGAAATTCAAAACCCACCCACCACCCACTTCATAGCCACTGTCGACGACTTAACCGACATGCTTGACTTCGACTCCAAAGACATCGACGGCATGGACGACGATGCAGGAGACGAACAAGAACTAGCACCTGTAGGGCGCTGGAAGGCCACCTCGTCATATGCCATATATATGGTGGACACTCCAAAGGATGGAGATGGCGATGGAATAGCGGGGACGATACCTCTAAGAAACAGCCCATGCGCCGGCGTCAGCGGCGCCGCTCTAAATCCCGCCAAAGCAAAAACGGTGATTCCGGCACAGGAGATAATACTACTCCGGATAGCGCCGAAGAACACTACCTTAGAAGGGCACCCCCTAACCTTGTCTATTCAGGGCCGGATTGCCGAGATCCGCCGGTTTTGACACCGACATTGGTGCTTTCATTGAGAGTTCCTCTGTGCCGTCGCAATCAGGAAGGATGCCTCTTCCCGTCTTTAAAGACGGCGCCGTTACTAAGGGAGCCTTGGCTGTCGGCCAAACTCTTCGGCTAGGCGGTTTTCTCATGACCGCCTGTTCGGCCGTTGCACCGACGATGACCTCTCGGGTCATCAAAAGCAATCTTCACGTCAGCTCGGAACTCGTCGAGCAGTTAGATCCAATGGAGCTCTCTTCTGTAAACGAGCTCTTGGATCGCATCGCCGCCTTGGGGTCACTATGGATTATGACCAGGTTGGGCTTAAACCTGATCTAAGAGAAATTAATTCTCCCCAAGTCACACATCATGTTGCCGTGGTAGAGGCATAGTGCGGCGACTGTTTATCTATCTTAAGGACTAGCTACGTCTGGATTCCCGATCCCTCCAAGACGGATACCCACGGAGGGGAGGATGTAACTCAAGACCTGAACTTAGAATCAGGCAACGGGCTAGATTCACTGGACAACATCCAAGAATCCAAACTTCAGAGTTTGGAAACTCCTTGGCCTCTGAGTCTTAGATTGGGTGAAGTTCCGGATTTAATTCCACCCACCCACCTGAACATAAGCGATCTATCCCAAATCAGGCAAAAGCCCGAAGAAACAGTACATCATTACTGGGCAAGGTTCCTCCTGGTTATGAACAGGATAAAGGACTGCCGCGAGGAAGACGCAATCTCAATCTTTTTCAATAATTGCACGGACAAGGGAATCCTCAACGCCACAGGTCGTCGTGATATTACACGCTTCTCTGACTTGGCGTCCATAGTACAAAAGTACCGTGCGATGGAAAGCGCCCGGAAAACCGAAACTAAATTTTGGGACAATCCGGCCCTGAATAGAAACCTCGTCCGAAATAAAAGGGTGCATCATCATCAGACACCCGGGTTAAAAACCAAAACACTCTACAGGGCATGGAACCGTACTGGAGGGATGGCTTAATGGACCCTGTAAAATTCATAGTACAGAGGACGCCACACCAACTCATAGCCTTAGAGCATGTTGGATACTCTGGCAAGTGGCCAAAAGGGGTGAAGATCTCCTAATTCCGGAGGCCACAGAAAACCACCTCAGGGACTCCAGTACAGTCTTAACAGTCTTCGAGACTTTCGCATCAAATAATATGCGAAAAAGAACACTCCGCAGCCTCGCCGAAGTCTATCAAGTAGCAACAATAAACCCATGGAGTGACACGGCTATTACTTTTAATGCCAGTGATGAACCTAAAATCCGAACAGCTCGAGCACCAGCCGCATTGGTACTCAGTCCTATAGTGGATGGCTTTCGCCTCACCAAGGTACTCATGGACGGAGGCAGCGGATTGAGCCTCATTTATGAGGAAACCCTTCAAAAAATGGAAATAGACTGGAACCGCATTGAGCAAAGCAGCACAACCTTTAGAGGAATAATCCCCAGTCGGGAAGCGTGCTGTGCAGGAAAAATCACACTAGATGTGGTGTTCGGCACGCCGGATAATTATAGGTCCGAAGAGGTCACATTCCAAGTGGCCCCGTTCAGTAGCGGATACCACGCTTTGCTGGGGCGGGAAGCGTTTACAATCTTCCAAGCAATACCCCATTACGGGTACATGAAGCTCAAGATGCCCGGGCCAAACGGAATCATCACTCTCGCTAGTGATCCGTACATAGCACTCCGTGCCGAAAACAAGACAGCCGCATTGGCCCTTGAGGCACTGTCCGAAGCCCTAGCGGCTGAGGAACTGACTACGCTGCGCTCCACGATAAACAGGGATGATGTGATACTCGATAAAAGATCCAAGTCCACCTCCTTTAAACCAGCGGATGAAATAGTCAAATTCCAAGTCCATCCAACGGACCCCAATAAAATAGCTTCCATCGGGGCACGATTAAACCCCGTTGTAGATGCCGCCACGGCCGGACTCGAGGAAATAAAAGCCATATTGGCAACAAACCCCGTCCTGGCCGCGCCAAACATCGGCGAACCAATGGTATTGTACATTGCAGCAACCCATCAAGTTGTCAGCGCAGTACTCGTCGTCGAGCGAGAAACGGATGGACACAAATTCCCCCTTCAAAAGCCGGTTTACTATGTGTCCACTGTCCTCACCCCATGCAAATCACGGTACCCACATTATCAAAAGATTGCATATGCGGTATTCATGGCATCCCGGAAGCTACGCCACTACTTTCAAGAGTGCTCAATCACAGTAGCATCGGAAGTACCACTCAACGATATTATAAACAACCATGACGCAATGGGCCGGATTGCAAAATGGGCCATCGAGCTCCTCCCGTTTGACATAACTTATAGGCCATGGCGAGCTATCAAGTCGCAAGTTTTGGCCAACTTCATCGCAGAATGGACGGAGGCCGAACTCCCTAAAGAGTACGACACATATTCAAACTGGATCATGCACTTCGACGGTTCCAAAATGTTGGCCGGACTAGGGGCCGGCGTCGTTTTGACGTCCCCCACAGGAGACACAGTTCAATATGTACTCCAGATTATGTACACGGACTCCAACAATGCAGCCGAATATGAGGCCCTTTTACATGGTCTCCGGATGGCAGTATCCATGGGCATTCAACGCCTAGAGGTGCGCGGGGATTCGAACCTCGCGATATCCCAAATAAATGGAGACTTCGATGCCAAGGATCCAAAAATGGCAGCTTACCGCAACACCGTCCTCAAAATGTCAGCTCGGTTTGAGGGGCTCGAATTTCACCATATAGCCCGAGAAAACAATCAGGCAGCAGACGTCCTGGCACACATCGGCGCAAAACGCGATGCGGTCCCCCCAACATCTTCCTAGAAAGGCTGTTCAAGCCATCCGTAGTATGGGAAGGGGAACATGGCAATATTAGCCCAGACCCAACCGCACTGTCCGACGCCGAATAATCTGCCATAATCGGAGGCTCTGCCAATGAAATCACAACCTCAGCCCATGTACTAATGGCCGTTATCGCCCCGTGGACAGAACCATTCCTAGCCTACCTTACTAGGCAGGAACTCCCAGAGGACCAAAACAAGGCACGCTGTATAGTGCGGCGATCTAAAGCCTATAAAGTCCATGAGGGAGAACTTTATAAGAAAAGCACTACCGGAGTCCTTCAAAGGTGCATCTCCGAAGAGGAAGGGCGGAGCCTGCTGGCTGAAATTCATGCCGGACTCGGTGGCCATCATGCTGCAGCTCGGTCCCTTGTAAGCAAGGCTTTCCGTACAGGCTTTTATTGGCCGACGGCCCGGGCGGACACTCAGGACTTGGTCCAACGATGCGCCGGTTGCCAGCTTTTTGCAAACCAAAGCCATATGCCACCCACCGCCCTCCAAACTATCCCCATCACTTGGCCTTTCGCGGTCTGGGGGCTTGACATGGTGGGACCCCTTAAAGGCGGAACCCACAAGAAAAAATACTTACTGGTCATGGTGGATAAGTTCACCAAATGGATAGAAGCCAAGCCTGTTAAGACGACCGAATCCGGACCTGTGATAGACTTTATATCTGGGGTCGTACACCGTTATGGCGTCCCCCACAGCATCATCACCGATAATGGCACGAACTTTACGGCCGATGAGGTAAAACTCTGGTGCAAAAACATGGGCATCAAGCTCGATTATGCTTCCGTCTATCACCCACAAACTAACGGTCAGGTCGAACGTGCAAATGGTCTCATCATGAGCGGCATCAAACCCAGGTTAGTGCGGTCCCTCAAGGAATCTAACACGCACTAGGTAGAGGAGCTCGACTCCGTACTCTGGGGGCTGCGGACCACGCCGAATCGCACCACCGGATACACACCATTTTTTATGGTGTATGGCGCAGAGGCAGTCTTGCCCTGCGACATAATTCATGACTCACCTCGAGTGCGCATGTACGAACAAAGGGAAGCCGAGCTCGATCGGCAGGACGGTTTGGACGCCTTAGAGGAGGAGCGCGACGTGGCAAAAGCCCGTTCCGCATTCTATCAACAGCAGGCTCAAAGATATCAAAGCAGAGAAGTGCGGGCCAAAAACTACAACGTTGGCGAATTAGTTCTACGCCTGCCGGACAAGAAAAAGGACAAGCTCAAGCCCAAGTGGGAAGGTCCCTTCATAATCGACCAAGTCCTGACTGGTGGAGCATACCGCCTGCCAGATGCGTCGGATAACCGACTCGAGCCGAACCCATGGAACGCAGCCCGTCTCCGAAGATTATACGCCTAGCGCCGGACTCTGTGTTTGTCTCCTTCCTCTGTCCATTTTTTACATTTTTTGTCTTACATTTCTCTCCTTCCCCTCTTTTCTTTTATAGCCCTTAAAGGCTCCTCAAGTGACGTGCTACTCGTGCTCACTAAACCTGGGGGCTTCTTTAACAAAAGCTTATTTATACGGGCTTCACGCCCACCACATGTGTCAAACTTCCGCATGTACCTTTTCTTCACCATTATATGCATCGATATGACTTAAGTTTTGGCCAAGCTGGGTTGCCTGGCTCCTGTGCTTACCCCTACATTCCCGATTGTTCGACTAGGTGGTAAAGGGAGCACCTCTGCGATTGTTACTGCCGGATCAGCCGAATGTGTACCTCAGACTGGGTGAAGCCGAAAGCTAGCGTTCCTAAGGGAATATTCGGTCGGTGAACTAAAAGATGACCTTTTTACTTATTTATATATATGCCCCCAGATGATTTTCCTGCATTTGCAGTCCGGACATGCACTTTAGGGCATGCCTCCCAGAGAAAGGAACCCTTAACGGAACTATTCTCTCTGGAAGATGTTTCTTACTAACCATCTAATATAACATAACTAGTTGGGCACTTGTCTGATAAAGCACTAATGACCCCTACGCCTGGTGTCCATGCATACCCCGGTTCTTACATAACCAGTAGGGTATTCAGACACACTCCGGACCGTCAGGTCCTGAGGTTGAAGCGAAAAGGTCGGCAACGACAAACGATCTACAATCCGGCTAGAAGGCATTACACATGTCAATTAAAAATTACATAGTCACTCTGACTGATTGTATTCCTCTTCAATACCATCTAACAGGCTGTCTAACTTACAGTCCTGCTGGGAATACTTTGCGGCCAATTCTACTTGGCCGTACACTAAGCTTACAGGGATCTCCTTCCCGTCAGGCCCCACAGGTCCGACCTCGGCCATGTGGTTTGGGTCTGACTTCATGTACCGCGTCTTCACCATGGCCCAGGCCTCCCTAGCGCCTTGTCGGCAGGCCGATATCTTCCACAACCGGAAGCACCGCCGTGCTCCCTTAAGCTTCTCCGAAAGCTCTCCAAGGCCCTCGGGCATGGAGTGGGAAGGCCATAAGGCTCGGGCAATGCCTCGCATCGCCTGCCGAACTCGCTCGTGCAGTTGCGAGAGCTCGGGAAGAAGGTCACCCGTAGAACCAGGCATCTCCTCTGCAGGATGACCCGTTAGCATACCTACAGACATTACTCTGTTAGTTGACTTCCTCGCCGAACTCTTTTCTTTCAAAGATTTGCTTAAGCACTTACTAAATATGCCGTGTCGAAGCCGCTGATTCTCCTTAGTAGAGTCCGACAGCTGGCCACGAACATATTTAAGTTCAACGTCCAGCTTGGTGTTGGCATCCTGAAGATCATTCTTCTCCCGCCTCACCCTTGTCAACATACTCTCACCGGCCTTTAGCCGGCGCAAGAGTTGTTGCCTCTCCGGATCTAGTCCGGCGCCATCTGCAATATGATTTGTCAGATTTACACCCACGCCGCACTTCGTAAGATACTAATCTTTCGAAGTGTATCTTACCAGAGGGGGTCTCTTTGGGCTCCCCTGCCGCGGCTAGTGCGGCCTCCAGTTGGGCTTTGCACTCTTCCAGCTCCTGGGACAGTACGGTATTCTTCTCTGTAAGAACCTGCATAACAAATGATCCTTAAATCAGTTACCCTAACTGTTTCAAGTCTCGGGGGCTACTAGTATATATATATATATTTACCAAAATTTTCTTACCCGTATGTCTTTTACATATTGCTCCGTGGCTCTGGATAAACCATTTTGAGAGGCACGGAGGTACACATCTCCCGAATTGAAGGCATCTAATGCCTCTTGGGAGAAACAAGCATCGTGAAGAACTGTCCGGCGACGCCTGTGGTTCATGGCACTCTCCACCTCAGAGTTGGTGGCAGACAGCCTGTCCGCATCCTCTGTCGGAGGAGTGTCCGGTGCACGCCTTGTGTTCGCTTCCGCTTTCGGGCCAGGCGTTGGAGCCTGGCTGGTGGGGGCGCGATTGGCAACCTCTCCGGATGTAGTCCGGCGAGGTCTCTTCGTCCTGAAGATAGCACGAACGTTAATATGCCCTGAAGGAATGACACCAGGGAAAAAGAGGGTGCGCTATACCTTTGCGCCGGCGTCTCAGTCCGGACTACATTCCTTTTTACCCCACGGGGCCCTGCGGCCCCTCATTGGCTAGCCGCCGCAGGTTCGGCCTCCCGCCTCAGAAACCTCCCCTGCAAAACACGGCCGTTGTCAGGAAAACTGAAATGCGTGAGAATGGATTCCTTCTCAAGGGGATGAGACTCCACTCTCTGTTACCTGGGAGGCCGGGATTAACCCTGGGTAATCAGCCGTAATGGCCACCAAGGTATTGTCCTTGCTTAGCTGATGAAACACCCCGTCAATCAGCTCCACCGATATGTCCGGATCCTCTTCGAAGTCCGGATCGAGGGACCGTTCTGGATCCTCGGGCTGTGGGGGACGGCTGTTTATATCCTTTACTTCCTGACGCAGTTCCTGCGTTGAAATCGGAAGACTACATATTTAATCATGGGAATATAAAACGGATGGGCAAGCACAATTGTCCACTTACCCAACTCGGAGGGTTGTACATAGAAAATACGCCCTACGGGTTGACGCAAAGGAATTCCTCCTCTTCTCCCTTGTACAAAGAGGATAAGATTTTTACTAGAGCGGCAGCTGAGGCTGGCCCCTTACGACCGTAACGGGTGGTGTCATCCTCCCCGTTAAAATCCCACATGGGGTGGCCTCTATATTGAAGCGGCTGCACCCCCCGCATAATGCATGCGGCCATGACTTCAATCATGGTTAGTCCGGAATGAGCCAATAGTCTTATTCGACCCATCAGGTGAAGGACGTCCATGTCGCCTTCTCTCTGAGAGCTCCGCGGATGCCAGCTTAGGCGTTTCTTTAAGGGAGCACTGTTGAATTCAGGGAGACCGGCCCGGATAGGATCTGGCAGCGGGACATCATCTATATAAAACCATTCCAAAGGCCAGTCCTCGGACACCTTCTTTGGGGTTCCAGATAGATATCCGGTCCCGGCGATACACCACGCTTCGGCTCCGCCCACTTGATATATAGAACCCTCTTGAGAGCGGGGCACCAGGCAGAATAACCTCTTCCACAGCGCGAAGTGAGCCCAACACCCAAGAATAGCTCGCAAAGGGCGACGAAGCCCGCGATATGCAATATAGAGGCGGGCGTGAGATTGTGCAGCTGGAGGCCGTAGAACTCCAGAAGCCCACGGAGTAATGGATGAATTGGAAATCCAAGTCCTCTTACTAGATAAGGGACGAGGCACACCCGCTCTCCTTTGGAGGGATTGGGGGTGCTCTCCGCTTGCTCTCCGCCATTGTAGGTGGCGAGTCCGGCTCGGACCGGGACCATATAGGCCTGAGGGAGAAATCCCTTGGCCTGAAGCGACACTAGCTCGCTGTGCGGGATGGAGCACCTCTCCCAGTCTCCAGGTTTAGGACTGGAAGGGCGAGAGGAGGAGCTGCGACGGCTAGCCATGTTGGAATGGACCTTTGCTGGAGGCGCTCTGATGATTACTCGCGGAGAGGAGAAGGCGTGGTTTGGATCTGAATCCCCATCCCATTAAATAGGCGGCTCGTTTATGCGGCTAGGGGTGTGAATGTAAAAACACCCCGACTTTTCGCATTCGTTTAACACGTGGAAGACGGCCATTATTGGGCGTGGAAGCCAAGGTGCGCTACATTACGAAAATCGGACATTATTCAGCAGGTACACGGAATTTGGAGAAGAACCCGCCTTGCAATGCCGAAGACAATCTGTGCGCCGGACTCGTCGTCATTGAAGCCTGGTTCGGGGGCTACTGAGGGAGTCCTGGATTAGGGGGTGTCCGGATAGCCGGACTATACCTTCAGTCGGACTCCTGGACTATGAAGATACAAGATTGAAGACTTCGTCCCGTGTCCGGATGGGACTTTCCTTGGCGTGGAAGGCAAGCTTGGCGATGCGGATATTCAAGATCTCCTACCATTGTAACCGACTTTGTGTAACCCTAACCCTCTCCGGTGTCTATATAAACCGGAGGGTTTTAGTCCGTAGGACAACTTCATCATACAGCAATCATACCATAGGCTAGCTTTTAGGGTTTAGCCTCCTTGATCTCGTGGTAGATCTACTCTTGTACTACCCATATCATCAATATTAATCAAGCAGGACGTAGGGTTTTACCTCCATCAAGAGGGCCCGAACCTGGGTAAAACATTGTGTTCCTTGCCTCCTGTTACCATCCGGCCTAGACGCACAGTTCGGGACCCCCTACCCGAGATCCGCCGGTTTTGACACGGACATTGGTGCTTTCTTTGAGAGTTCCTCTGTGTCGTCGCTTTTAGGCCCGATGGCTCCTTCGATCATCAGCAACGATGCAGTCCAGGGTGAGACTTCTCCCTGGACAGATCTTCGTCTTCGGCGGCTTCGCACTGCGGGCCAATTCGCTTGGCCACCTTGAGAAGATCAAAAGCTACGCCCCTGGCCATCAGGTCAGGTTTGGAAGCCTAAACTACACGGCTGACATCCGCGGGGACTTGATCTTCGACGGATTCGAGCCACAGCCAAGCGTGCCACACTGTCTCGATGGGCATGATATAGCTCTGCCGCCGAACGGCGCCTTGGAGGCCGCACACGCATCGGTTCCGACCATTGATTCGGAGCCTACTGCGCCGATCGAGGATCAGCGGTTGGACGCTGCCTCAGGGGCTGCGATCTCAGAGGCGATCGAGCCGAACTCCAGCCCTGCACTCCGCATGGCCCGTGACTCCGAGGAGCCGGATTCCTCTCCGAACTCCGAGCCCCCCGCGCCCCTGCCGATCGAATCCGATTGGGCGCCGATAAAGGAGTTCACCGCCGCGGACATCTTTCAGCACTCGCCCTTCGGCGACATCCTGAATTCTCTAAAATCTCTCTCTTTATCAGGAGAGCCCTGGCCGGACCACGGTCAGCAAGGTTGGGATACAGACGATGAAGAAATTCAAAACCCACCCACCACCCACTTCGTAGCCACTGTCGACGACTTAACCGACATGCTTGACTTCGACTCCGATGACATCGACGGCATGGATGACGATGCAGGAGACGAACAAGAACTAGCACCTGTAGGGCGCTGGAAGGCCACCTCGTCATATGACATATATATGGTGGACACTCCAAAGGATGGAGATGGCGATGGAATAGCGGGGGACGATACCTCTAAGAAACAGCCCAAGTGTCGGCGTCAGCGGCGCCGCTCTAAATCTCGCCAAAGCAAAAAACGGTGATTCCGGCACGGGAGATAATACTACTCCGGATAGCGCCGAAGAACACCCCCTCCAGCAAGATTTAGCATAGGAGGACAGAGAAGCTAGCCCTCATGAGAGGGCGGCAGACCAAGAGGTTGAGGACGATAATTATACGCCTCCCTCCGAAGACGAGGCAAGCCTCGACGACGACGAGTTCGTCGTGCCAGAGGATCTCGCCGAACAAGAGCGTTTTAAACGCAGGCTTCTGGCCACGGCAAGCAGCCTCAAGAAAAAGCAGCAACAGCTTAGAGCTGATCAGGATTTGCTAGCTGACAGATGGACGAAAGTCCTTGCGGCCGAAGAGTACGAACTCGAACGCCCCTCCAAGAGTTACCCAAAGCGCAGGCTGCTACCCCGACTAGAGGAGGAAGCACCTACATCACCAGCGCATGACATGGCCGACCGGCCACCTCGTGGCCGCGACAGAGAGGCCTCTTGGCCCTCCAATCAAGCCATGCCTCGACGCCGCGCCAAGCATACTAAGGCACGGGAAAATGCGCTCGACCTGCGCGACATACTGGAGGACAAGGTAAGGCAAACAAGATCGATCTACGGATCGCGCAGGCGCCCCACGGCACGTGACGGTGATCGTCACTCCAGATGCAATAAATCCGGCCGGGCCGAACTCAACAGACAAAGCTCCTTCGAGCTGCGTCGTGATATAGCCCAATACAGAGGCACCGCACACCCACTATGCTTCACAGATGAAGTAATGGATCATAAAATCCCTGAGGGATTCAAACCCGTAAACATCGAATCATACGATGTCACAACAGATCCTGCGGTATGGATCGAGGATTATCTCCTTCATATCCACATGGCCCGTGGTGATGATCTACACGCCATCAAATACCTCCCACTCAAACTTAAGGGACCGGCCCGGCATTGGCTTAACAGCTTGCCAGCAGACTCAATCGGTTCTTGGGAGGACCTGGAAGCCGCATTCCTTGACAACTTCCAGGGCACTTATGTGCGACCACCGGACGCCGATGACCTAAGCCACATAATTCAGCAGCCAGAGGAATCGGCCAGGCAATTCTGGACACGGTTCCTAACAAAGAAAAACCAGATAGTCGACTGTCCGGACGCAGAGGCCTTAGCGGCCTTCAAGCATAATATCCGTGGCGAGTGGCTTTCCTGGCACCTGGGACAGGAAAAGCCGAAATCTATGGCAGCCCTCACGACACTCATGACCCGCTTTTGCGCAGGAGAAGAAAGCTGGCTAGCTCACAACAACAATTTAACCAAGAACCCTGGTAATTTGAATACCAAGGACAAAAGCGATAGGTCGCGTCGGAACAAACAAAAGCGCCATGTTAACAGCGACAGCAACGAGGATACGGCAGTTAATGCCGGATTCCGAGGCTACAAATCCGGTCAACGGAAAAAGCCATTCAAAAGAAATACTCAGGGCCCGTCTAGTTTGGACCGAATACTCGACCGCTTGTGCCAGATACATGGCACCCCCGAAAAGCCAGCCAATCACACCAACAGGGATTGTTGGGTGTTCAAGCAGGCAGGCAAGTTAAGAGCCGAAAACAAAGACAAGGGGCTGTATAGAGACAACAAGGAGGAGCCCAGGCCACCGAACAATGGTGGACAGAAGGGGTTTCCCCCGCAAGTGCGGACGGTGAACATGATATACGCAACCCACATCCCCAAGAGGGAGCGGAAGCGTGCGTTACGGGATGTATATGCGATGGAGCCAGTCGCCCCAAAGTTCAACCCATGGTCCTCCTGCCCGATCACCTTTGATCGAAGGGACCACCCCACTAGCATCTGTCATGGCGGCTTCGCCGCATTGGTTCTAGACCCAATCATTGACGGATTCCATCTCACAAGAGTCCTCATGGACGGCGGCAGCAGCCTGAACCTGCTTTACCAGGATACAGTGCGAAATATGGGCATAGATCCCTCGAGGATCAAGCCCACCAAAACGACCTTTAAAGGCGTCATACCAGGTGTAGAAGCCAACTGTACATGCTCAGTCACACTGGAAGTGGTCTTCGGATCTCCGGATAACTTCCGAAGCGAGGAGTTAATCTTCGACATAGTCCCGTTCCGTAGTGGCTATCACGCACTGCTCGGGCGAACCGCATTCGCAAAATTCAACGCAGTACCGCACTATGCATACCTCAAGCTCAAGATGCCAGGCCCTAGAGGAGTAATCACGGTCAATGGGAACACCGAACGCTCCCTCCGAACGGAGGAGCACACGGCAGCGCTCGCAACAGAAGTACAAAGCAGCCTCTCTAGGCAGTTCTCCAGTTCGGCCTTCAAAAAGCCGGACACTGTCAAGCGTGCCCGGAGTACCCTACAACAAGACCGCATGGCACGTTCTGAGCTAGCATAGCAATGCGGCCCCAACCCTAGCCCTCGCGATATAGCGAAACCAGTGCTTCGTGTACATAACTACGCTCTTGAAATACCATGGGCCCAGGGGAAGGGGCACTATCACGGTACGCTCGAAATACGGCTTAAACCGCACCAGGGGCTGCCGGATTCCTTTTTTTTCCTTTTTTCTCTTACTCTCAGGACTCCATACTTCGGATGACCCATTCGGCAATTCAACTGCCGCACAAACGATGCAAGATCCAGGAAAGCAGACAAGCCACGCCGCATTATGGAACTCTCAGGTGGTCTCTATTACGAGCAGTATACCTGTTTTTTAATACAATTCCGCGGCCTGCCCCTGGCCAGGACATGTCAAATAGTCCAATTTCTTTTGCTTATCGCACTATTTGTATCGTTCCGCTTTCATAGCAGCCTTTCTATAAACAATGCATAACTTTTTGTCTTTTTTTGCATTATCCTCTTTTTATATATATGTTTATCAATAACATGTTGCATCCGTACACTGTGGTACGACAAAAATATGCCAGGGGCTTCAGTACCCATCAATATGGCGTGAGAAGTCCGTACACTTTCACAAGTGCGGCACCCCGAACTTATAGCACTATATGCATCGGCTCCGAATCATGATTTGGGTCAATAGTTGGGTTTGCCCGGCTCCTATGTTTTGGTGCCTTACGTTACGCTATATCGGCTAAGGTAGCACTAGGAGAACTATTGCGATTGTGCCCCAGTTGAGCTGGGCTGAGCACCTCAGTAGAGAAAGCTAAAACTGACTGTCATGATGAGGCGAGAGACCGGTCGCTCTTCTAGAGGTTTTTTGAGTCCTTAAAGACTTATGCCGCTTCGAGCGAGGAACTGGCTTTGTCCGGCCAAAGCGTGGATAGCGCCTCGAACTCAGTCTTCCGAATACTAGGGGCTTCGCTGAAATTTAAAATTATAGAGTTCTATGGCTAAGTGAGAGTGTTCAAGCATTATAGTCCGATTGCCTTGTTCGTTGTGCTGAGCGCCTCCCTCGACGGACCCAATCATGGGAAAAAGAGTGCTCAGGTTTATCCCGAACACCCCAGCACTAGTGGCATGGGGGAAGAAGCCGACGACTGGCCATCTCTCAATTTTTTGATAAACGGCTGCACAGAAAGTAATATTTTAAATTCAAGCATTGCTTAGCGCATATGAACAAGTTTTCAGCGCACAGGATAACACGAGCGAGTTCATTCAAAAATTACATCCTTGGTGCATTCATCCGCCATAAGGCGGGCACCGGCCAGAACATCCTTGTAATAGTTCTCGGGCTTGCGATGCTCCTTCCCCGGCGGCGGCCCGTCCCTCACAAGCTTCTCACCGTCCAGCTTACCCCAGTGCACCTTTGCACGGGCAAGGGCCCTATGGGCACCTTCGATGCAGACGGAGTGCTTGATGACCTCGAGCCTTGGACAAGCCTCCACCAGCCGCCGCACCAGTCCAAAGTAGCTCCCAGGCAGGGCCTCTCTAGGCCACAGCCGAACTATGAAGCCCTTCAGGGCCTGTTCGGCCGCCTTGTGGAGCTCGACCAGCTGCTTCAGCTGGTCGCTCAAGGGCACAGGGTGTCCGGCCTCAGCGTACTGAGACCAGAACACCTTCTTCGTCGAGCTGCCTTCCTCGGCTCAGTAGAATGCGGCGGCACCGGATACGCTGCGGGGAAGATCTGCGAATGCCCCTGGAGAGCTCCGGATTCGGGTAAGTAACAAGTAGTTTACTTTTATATGTCTGCTTTGCATAGAGAATGCCTTACCCGCAGCTATCTTTTTCACCGCATCCAATTCCTGGAGGGCCTTCTAGGCTTCGGCCTTGGCAGATTTGGCAGTTTTAAGGGCCGCAGCAAGCTCGGACGCTCGCGTCTTCGAGTCGAGCTCCAAACTCTCATGTTTTTTCATGAGAGCCTGAAGCTCTTGCTGCACCTCGCCGACCTGTGCCTCAAATTTCTCCCGCTCGATGTGCTCCGTGGCCGCTCTCTTCTTGGCCTCAGGCAGCGCCTACTTGAGGGTCGCCACCTCAGTTGTGGCCCCTACAATAAGCAGTATACTCCTGTCATTTTTTTGCAATTGCATCTTCTTATAGGCATTTTTTCTATAAGGTATCTCTTACCTTCTTTCCCTCGAGCTGTCGTTTGGCAAGGCCGAGCTCTTGCTCGGTCCGCTCGAGGCCCTGCTTCAGGGCACCCACCTCCGCAGTCAGTGCGGCGGTGGCCAGCAGCGAAGCCTACATACGTATATTGACTCCTTTTTAGTTAGACTCCTGCGATATTTAATAGATCCTCTATTCGGCTTTTCTTTCCGAACGCCAAACAGAGCATCAGGGGCTACTGTCTATGCGGTAATATTTTTACATATTTCAACTTACCTCAAAGCCTGTTAGAAGGCTAGTACAAGCTTCAGTAAGTCTGCTTTTGGCGGACCGAACCTTCTGGACCACCGTACTCATGATGGCACGGTGCTCCTCGTCGATGGAGGCGCCCTTAAGCACCTCCAGCAGATTGTCCGGCGCCTCCGGTTGGACGGAGGACACCGGCTCAATAGGCTTGGTCCTCTTGGCAGGAGTTCGCCTGCCGCGGTCCGGAACCGTTGATGATTCCGGCGCGGTGTCTGGCTTAAAGCCGGACTTGGAGCCCTGGGGGGTCTTGTCCCCTTTACTCCTGGAGTCCGGGAGGTCGCCTCGCGGCTCCTCCTGGACCACCTCCTCTTGCCCCGGAGCTTGTCGCGACGCCACTTCGGCGTCATCTACAGCACAGGGGGAGGCATCGGGCGGAACTGAATTCACGTCCGATGAATCCAGGGAGCCGCTCGACGACTCGTCGAGCCCGTCCTTGGGTGGGCCGCATGATTATATTTGACATTAAGGAAAGCTGCGCAACAAAAGGAATATCATGAGTTACTCTGGTATCCAAACACTTACGATTTCGCCGGACACTTGGCCCTGTCCAGCCACTCCTCTTCGTCCTCGTCGGTGTCGGGGGCGTAGTCCGGCGGAGGGGTTTTCCTCTTCTTGGACCCTTCGGCCTCCCCTACTAGGGCGGCCTTCCTCTTCTTTCCTCCCCCCACTAGAGGGGGAGAGGTCTCTTCTTCCTCCTCCTCGTCTTCACGGGAGGTGTGCGTCTCGGACTCATCGGACGACGAGTCCGACACCACCATATGCCGGGAACTCTTTCGAGTCCCCGTGGCCTTCTTCTTCTTGGCCTTCTTCTCTGGCACCACATAAGGTGCCGGAACTAGCAGCTTCACTAGGAGAGCAGGGGATGGGTCTTCGGGCAAGGGAGCCGGACAGTTAATCAGTCCGGACTTCGCCTGCCAATCCTGTCAAAGGTGAGGGAGTTTAGATCCCGCATAGAGTCAAACTATGAAGAAAACTTAACATCCTGTAAAAGATGAAAATATTTTACCTCGCCAGCAGGACGCTGCGAGCTGAATCCGCGGTCTTCGGAGGCGGATGTGGGAGCCTCGGCGCCTTTGGTTAGCCCCTTCCAGACATCTTCGTACGTCGTGTCGAAGAGCCTGCTCAGAGTTCGGTGCTGCGCCGGGTTGAACTCCCACAAATTGAAGTCCCGTTCTTGACATGGAAGGATCCGACGAACGAGCATGGCCTGGACTACGTTGACAAGCTTGAGCTGCTTGTTCACCAGGGACTGGATGCATTTTTGTAGTCCGGTCACCTCTTCTTCGTCGCCCCACGACAAGCCCGTCTCCTTCCAGGACGTGAGCCGCGTAGGGGGTCCGAATCGGAATTCAGGGGCTGCGATCCACTTCGGATCGCGTGGCTCGGTGATGTAAAACCACCCTGACTGCCACCCCTTCAAGGTCTCCACAAAGGAGCCCTCGAGCCATAGGACGTTGGCTATTTTGCCCGCCATGGCACCTCCGCACTCCGCCTGGTTGCCGCGCACCACCTTTGGCTTGACGTTGAAAGTCTTGAGCCAGAGGCCAAAATGGGGGCGGATGCAGAGGAAAGCCTCGCACACGACGATAAACACCGAGATATTGAGGATGAAGTTCGGGGCCAGATCGTGGAAATCTAGGCCATAGTAGAACATGAGCCCGCGGACAAATGGGTGGAGAGGAAAACCCAGTCCGCGGAGGAAGTGGGGAAGAAATACTACCCTCTCATGGGGCCTTGGGGTGGGGAGAAGCTGCCCCTCCTCAGGAAGCCGGTGCGCGATGTCTTTGGACAGGTATCCGGCCTTCCTTAGCCTTTTGACATGGCCCTCCGTGACGGAGGAGACCATCCACTTGCCTCCCGCTCCGGATATTGTTGGAGAAGGTTGAGGTAGGAAGTGCGGGCTTGGGCGCTGGAGCTCGGGTGCGCAGAAGATGGATAGGCAAAGGAGGAAGAAGGCATAGGTAAAAGGTGGATCCTTATCCCCTTATATGAGCGGATGCGACTATGCGTCCCCACCAGCCTAGTAAAACTCGCTTGCCTCCCAAGCGCCGTGATAAATGGCACGGTTGGGTTACCCACGTTCGTATTGATGAGAATCCCATAAATGGGGGACACGATCTCTGCTTTGACAAGATGTGCCAAGGAAACCGCCTCGCGAAACACGCTGAGGTGGAAAGGTGAAAACGATTCGAATAAAGGCTTGGCCGTAGTGTGATGTCGCGCTGCGGAATACGTCAGCAGATTAGATTTGTGTTAATATTATTCTCTCTGTGGCAATACGTGGAAACTTATTTTGCAGAGCCGGACACTACTCTTGGTGTTTACAAACTTTTATGAAGAATTTGGAGGAGGAACCCGCCTTGCAATGCCGAAGACAATCTACGCGCCGGACTCGTCGTCATTGAAGCCTGGTTCAGGGGCTACTGAGGGAGTCCTGGATTAGGGGGTGTTCGGGTAGCCGGACTATACCTTCAGCCGGACTCCAGGACTATGAAGATACAAGATTGAAGACCTCGTCCCGTGTCCGGATGGGACTTTCCTTGGCGTGGAAGGCAAGCTTGGTGATGCGGATATTCAAGATCTCCTACCATTGTAACCGACTTTGTGTAACCCTAACCCTCTCCGGTGTCTATATAAACCGGAGGGTTTTAGTCCGTAGGACAACTTCATCATACAACAATCATACCATAGGCTAGCTTTTAGGGTTTAGCCTCCTTGATCTCATGGTAGATCTACTCTTGTACTACCCATATCATCAATATTAATCAAGCAGGACGTAGGGTTTTACCTCCATCAAGAGGGCCCGAACCTGGGTAAAACATTGTGTTCCTTGCCTCCTGTTACCATCCGGCCTAGACGCACAGTTCGGGACCCCCTACCCGAGATCCGCCGGTTTTGACACCGACAATGACCGTTTGGGGTTCTTGGCCAGTCGACATGTGGGGCCGCGACGGACAACGAGGGGACTGCTACCTCTTGAGCATTGCGTTGGTTTTCCCTTGAAGAGGAAAGGGTGATGCAGCAAAGTAGCGTAAGTATTTCCCTCAGTTTTGGAGGACCAAGGTATCAATCCAGTAGGAGGCTATGCGGCAGTCCCTCGCACCTACGCAAAACAAATAAATCCTCCCAACCAACGCGATAAGGGGTTGTCAATCCCAACATGGTCACTTACGAGAGTGAGATCTGATAGATATGATAAGATAATATTTTTGGTATTTTATGATAAAGATGCAAAGTAAAATAAAAGCAAAGTAAAAAGAAAAGGAAATAACTATGTGTTGGAAGATTAATATGATGAAGATAGACCCGGGGGGCATAGGTTTCACTAGTGGCTTCTCTCAAGAGCATAAATATTTTACGGTGGGTGAACAAATTACTGTTGAGCAATTGATAGAATTGAGCATAGTTATGAGAATATCTAGGTATGATCATGTATATAGGCATCACGTCCGAGACAAGTAGAGCGACTCCTGCCTGCATCTACTACTATTACTCCACACATCGACCGCTATCCAGCATGCATCTAGAGTATTAAGTTCATAAGAACAGAGTAACTCCTTAAGCAAGATGACATGATGTAGAGGGATAAATTCATGCAATATGATAAAAAAAAAACCATCTTGTTATCCTCGATGGCAATAATACAATACGTGCCTTGCTGCCCCTACTGTCACTGGGAAAGGACACCGCAAGATTGAACCCAAAGCTAAGCACTTCTCCCATTGCAAGAAAGATCAATCTAGTAGGCCAAACCAAACTGATAATTCGAAGAGACTTGCAAAGATAACCAATCATACATAAAAGAATTCAGAGAAGATTCAAATATTGTTCATAGATAAACTTGATCATAAACCCACAATTCATCGGTCTCAACAAACACACCACAAAAGAAGATTACATCAAATAGATCTCCAAAAGAGAGGGGGAGAACATTGTATTGAGATCCAAAAAGAGAGAAGAAGCCATCTAGCTAATAACTATGGACCCGAAGGTCTGAGGTAAACTACTCACACTTCATCGGAGAGGCTATGGTGTTGATGTAGAAGCCCTCCGTGATCGATGCCCCCTCCGGCGGAGCTCCGGAACAGGCCCCAAGATGGGATCTCGTGGATACAGAAAGTTACGGCGGTGGAATTAGGGTTTTGGCTCCGTATCTGGTCGTTTGGGGGTACGTAGGTATATATAGGAGGAAGGAGTACGTCGGTGGAGCAACAGGGGGCCCACAAGGGTGGAGGGCGCGCCTGGGGGGGGGGGAAGGCGCGCCCCCTACCTCGTGGCTTCCCTGTTGGTTGCTTGACGTAGGGTCAAAGTCTCCTGGATCTTGTTTGTTCCAAAAATCACGTTCCCGAAGGTTTCATTCCGTTTGGACTCCGTTTGATATTCTTTTTATGTGAAACTCTGAAATAGGCAAAAAACAACAATTCTGGGCTGGGCCTCCGGTTAATAGGCTAGTCTCAAAAATAATATAAAACTGAATAATAAAGCACAATAATGTCCAAAATAGAAGATAATATAGCATGGAGCAATCAAAAATTATAGATACATTGGAGACGTATCAAGGGACGCGCGACGCGTCCGCGCCGACACATTTCAGGCCCAAATTTGGGTCGGAAATGGGCCCGCAAGGACGCGAAGCGGATGGGTCTTGGTAATGGGCCGGTGTGGTGGGCCATCGTTTTTGTCCAGGGCGACCCAAACGGACGTGGGGGGAGGAAATGGGCCGCCCGGTTGGAG
The DNA here is from genome assembly GCF_003073215.2 of Triticum urartu. Lineage (NCBI taxonomy): Eukaryota > Viridiplantae > Streptophyta > Magnoliopsida > Poales > Poaceae > Triticum > Triticum urartu. Next base: position 617,540,963 of record NC_053028.1, read on the forward strand.
TTTCTCTAACTCTGAACTAAAACTAGCACTAAACATAAAAGGAATGAAGTCACTACTAGCAAAGCGAAGACTGCTACACTTGGCACGAGAAATTAGAGCAGAGGAGGCACGAAGAAGTATTGTTTAGGAAACATAGATGAGGTATTGATCGGGGTGACATCCAGGACAGGAAGATCGGTGACACTGTCATGTACTCATGTCGCATACGGACTCTACCCTCTCACCTTGGCTCAAAAGGCGCCGAATTATCGGACACGAGGAACGCTCACCCGAGAGAAAAAAGAGGTGCTGAACTCGTGACTCGAAGTAGCCCTAGAGAATGATCACCTTGACAAAGAGAGCATGCCAGCTCGACCACATCTCCAAAGATCTTGGACACCAGAGCGCAGCCGGAAAGCCACCGGGTATAGCTGTAAGGTATGGGGCAGCATGCCAACAAAACGAGAGATGAGAGATGAGGCAGACACATCGAGCATTGAAGAGATGAACCAGGAGCCCCTCGACCAATGACGCATGGCAGCCGCTGAGAAGGGGAAACCTTTTCTCGCCCATCGGAACGAAGACATCGTACTACTGGACAGATCCACACACACCGCCAGAGAACACTACCTATGAGAAGATTAGGGCGCCCGCCGCCAAACCCCCACCGCTCGAGAACCAGAGCCACCCAAAGCTCACACCTATAGCTCCCCTCTCAAAGAGCCCAAAACATACCCAAGGCGACACCTCCATGGAGGTCACGACATGCAGTGTGTTAATGTATAACACCCACGATGCAGCTATATCTCCCACGTGTCGAGGCACGACTTAGAGGCATAACCGCATGGTGGTTTAGTCGCAAGTGGGGTAATCTTCACACAATCCTATGTACTGAATAAGAAAGGGATAAAGAGTTGGCTTACAATCGCCACTTCACACAAATAATAAGTTAAACATACATCATCCAGAGTACAATCAAGGTCCGACTACGGAACCAAAATAAAAGAAGACAACCCCAAATGCTAGATCCCCGATCGTCCCAACTGTGCACCACTACTGATCACCCGGAAAAGACACAAAACAATGACCAAGATCTTCATCGAGCTCCCACTTGGGCTCGGTTGCGTCACCTGCACTGGTATCATCGGCACCTGCAACTGTTTGGAAGTACATGTGAGTCACGAGGACTCAGCAATCTCACACCCGCGAGATCAAGACTATTTAAGCTTATGGGTAGGGTAAGGTAATGAGGTGGAGCTGCAGCAAGCACTACGCATATATGGTGGCTAACATACGCAAATAATAGCGAGAAGAGAAGCAACGCAACGGTCGTGAAGCTAGAAGTGATCAAGAAGTGATCCTAAAACTACTTACACACTGATACGTCTCCAATGCATCTATAATTTTTGATTGCTCCATTCTATATTATCTACTGTTTTGGACTCTATTGGGCTTTATTTTCCACTTTCATATTATTTTTGGGACTAACCTATTAACCGGAAGCCCAGCCTAGAATTGCTGTTTTTTTGCCTATTTCAGTGTTTCGAAGAAACGGAATATCAAACGGAGTCCAAACGGAATCAAACCTTCGGGAACGTGATTTTCTCACCGAACGTGATCCAGGAGACTTGGACCCTATGCCAAGGCATCAGAGAGGCAGTCACGAGGGTGGGGGGCACCCCCACCTCGTGGGCCCCTCGGAGCTCCACCGACGTACTCCTTCCTCCTATATATATACCTACGTACCCCCAAACGATCAGAACAGGAGCCAAAAACCTAATTCCACCGCCGCAAATTTCTGTATCCACGAGATCCCATCTTGGGGCATGTTCCGGAGCTCCGCCGGAGAGGGCCGTCATCACGAAGGGCTTCTACATCACCATAGCCTCTCTGATGAGGTGTGAGTAGTTTACCTCAGACCTTCGGGTCCATAGTTAGTAGCTAGATGGCTTCTTCTCTATTTTTGGATCTCAATACAAAGTTCTCCCCCTATCTTGTGGAGATCTATTCGATGTAATCTTCTTTTTGTGGTGTGTTTGTTGATACCGATGAATTGTGGGTTTATGATCAAGTCTATCTATGAATAATATTTGAATCTTCTCTGAATTCTTTTATGTATGATTGGTTATCTTTGCAAGTCTCTTCGAATTATCCGTTTGGTTTGGCCAACTAGATTGGTAGTTCTTGCCATGGGAGAAGTGCTTAGCTTTGGGTTCGATCTTTTCCCAGTGACAGAAGGGGCAGCAAGGCACGTATTGTATTGTTGCCATCGAGGATAACAAGATGGGGTTTATTCCATATTGCATGAATTTATCTCTCTACATCATGTCATCTTGCTTAAGGCGTTACTCTATTTTTAACTTAATACTCTAGATGCATGCTGGATAGCGGTCGATGAGTGGAGTAATAGTAGTAGATGC